>NC_056727.1:291100847-291330847 GCF_019279795.1 Protopterus annectens | reverse complement strand
AAAACTAGAATGCCCACCTAACCCCAAAACCTTTAAGAACTTCTTTTAAGGTAAACTACCTCCTATTAAGTGATGACATAGCTAATTTACAAGTCTCCCCAAACTCAGAAAACATAGAAGCCTATGTGGAGACATACACAAAAGCCCTGTATGACCATAAAAATGACTGCATAGAAACAGCAGTACCAGACTGAAATAAGCCTAGGACAAACCACAAAAACAAACCACAGTGGTGGGCTCCTGGTATAAATAAGTTGTACAACAAAAGAAAGAAATTCCTGTCTATAAGTAAGAGAGAATGTACACAACAGAGCAAAAACTCCCTCACTAGTCTAACACAAGAAAATCAGGGAACTAATCAAGGTCTTCAAACACAAATTTTGAGCAAAAAAATAGCCCCTAAGCTAAGAATAACCATAAGGCATTTTTCAATTATGTCCACAATTTTAAGGGCAACACCCAACAATGTGTGGAGTTAATTGTAGACAGCATCACCTATAACCAGCCAGAGGATATTAACAGACCCAGGAAATTACAGATCCATAAGTTTGATTAGTCTGATATGTAAGGCCATGGAAAGAATAATCACAGACCTGATAAATAATGACATAAGAAACCTCCAAACACTGGACCCAACCCAATTTGGCTTTAACAAGGGCAGGTCATGCCTGCTTGATTTGGTGGACTTCTTTGAGAAAGTCACTGTGGCATTGGATGAGGTTTTAACAGTGCATACTATAACCCTTAACTAAGCTAAGGCAATTCCCCACTCAGATATTATAAACAAACTCACAAACTGGGTATAAATCCCTATGTCACCAGATCAATAGTCACATGGCTCATGGACAGGACACATGCTGTTACAGTGGGAGAATCCAGATCCAGCAACAGACCAGCTATTAGTGGTGTATCACAGGCCTCAGTGTTGGGAACTTTTCTGTTCATAATATACTTCTCTGAAGTCATAGCTAATGCAGAAGGCCTATGGCTGACTAGTTCTGCTGATGACTGCAAGTTGGGGGCAATCATCGAATCCCCCAGTGATGTAAATATCCTTCACAAGGGTCTGGCTCAGACCAATGATTGGTGCCAGTAAGTGCAAAAATGAATATTAATAACCTTTGGGAAGTCAAAAACCCCTGGAAATTATAACTTTAATAGCACACCTCTAAGAGTAGACTCAGAGGTGAGAGATCTTGGTAGATAGTAGCCTGCACTTTGACTGACATGTCTCCACAGTGGTGAGGAAGTCCTTCAATGTTGCACAGCTTATAAGAAAAGGCATAGCATCCAGATCCAGTGAGGTTATAGCCCTACTGCATTCTACCCTCATTAGACCAATCATTGAGTAGAATGCACCTTTCGACATGTACTTGACAAGGCACTTGCAACAGCTGGAGTGCCATCAGAGGTTCCTTACAAAAAGCAAAAAAAAAAAAATGCAGGGTGTAAACAACATGTCCTATGCAGATTGACTAAAAGCCCTATCCCTTTACTCTGTCTCCTACTGACTATTAAGGGGGTAATCTATACCGGGTCTATATTACGTGATCAAACACCTAATCATCAACCACATAATATCAAACTGCAAAACAGCGAATGCCGCCGGGAAACGTTACCATCAGCCTCAAAAAAAATGTACTTTACAGCCAAACTAAATGGGGGGCTTCGCCCCCCACACCCGCTGATGTGGGGGGCCATGCCCCCCAATATACCAACTCTGAGATCGCTCCTCAGTGGAGCAAATGGCAAAATCCAGTGAACGGCCAAGGGATATTACATGGTCGATGTTTAGGTGTTCAATCACCTAATCATTCGATCACATAATATAGACCTATCTATACCTAACCTACAAGACCCTCTCAAATCCAGCCTTGATGGAACAGTTACACATTAGCAAAACATACTGCACAAGGGCCACCCAATCTAAGCATCTAAACCTAGTCTGTGACATGAACAAAACATCTTGGAGAGACCAATATTTGTCTCAGAGATTACCCCTTCTCTGGAGCAGGCTTTCTATTCACATAAAGCAGAGCCCTTCCCTGACCCTCTTCAAATGCAGTTTGGAACAATGTATGTGGAATCATAAATTCCCTCCTGGGGTGGTGCCCATGTCCCTTATGGATAAGACAATCCTTAAAATACTCAAAGGCATAAGAACCAATCTAAGTCATCCTCTAGTCCTTAGGATCGAAAATCGGATAAAATTCAGGTAATAAATGGAACCACTTATAAGGGCTTTTCAGCTGTTAGTCTAGTAATCTCATATGAACCTACGAACATATATACTAAATATAATTTCTACCAGCATAACAGAACATAATTTACAGGGAAGAGATCAGGTTATCCTTTTATAGTGGAATGAAGTCAAGATGGCATTAATAACAGACCTGGTACCAAAGGAAGAGATGAATAAGAAAAAGAGAAATGATGTAGAATGTGTTTGCCAAAGTACAAAAGGAAACAGAAATAAATCTAGGAAGGAATGAGTTTTTAAAATTGAGGAACTGACACTGAAATCAGAGAGATGTTTTCTTCATTATGGAAGCTGAAGTAGAAATTTTCACTTAAGAGGATTCCTTGTCAGTTCATAAACACAACAATCCCAAAGGCATTGGTTCATAGGTTCATAGGTTGGTACTAGGCTATCGGCCCTAGGGCCTATACAAGCCTAACCATAACAATTCCCTCTATATTTCTTCCCACACTATTTACTTCCCTGGACCCCTGTCTAGCAGGGTGACTGACATGATCCCTGGGGTGAATTTCCTTTCTCCCATCCAATCATCAAGGTTCCTTTTGAAGAGGGCCAAAGAGGTGCTCTGCTTGACATGTATGGGCAGTCAATTCCAGAGTCTGGGGAGTCTCTGGGTCAGGAACCTATCCCTCCAGCATATTTTGTTTATTGTGATGACAAGGTTTAGATCCCTGGAGCATGTGGCTCTGAGGGATTGGGATTTCTGTAGCATGTCCAACAGCTCTGGGTTTGACATGGCCTTGTATCTTAAGCAGAGATCGCCTTGGAGTAGACGATATGCGACAGAGTATAGCTGGAATTTTTTAAGGAGGTCAGCATAGGGCATCTGCTTTAGGCCTGTGATTCTTTTAGTGAGGTATTTCTGCAGCCTTTCCAGTTGTTGCAGATGTCTTGAGAGGTACATACCAAATGGGGCATTGTATTCTATAATGTGTCTAATGAGGGATGAGTACAGTGGGACAATGACCTCCTTTTTTCTGGATGAAAAGCCCTTAGTGATGAGGTATGTTACATAGAAGGATTTCCTGACTGTTGTGGCGATGTGGTTATTGAAGTAGAGACCACTGTCCACCTGTGTCCCTAAGTCTCTTATCACACTTTCAGTGTTTAGTGCACTGCCACCTATGTGGTAATTCATGGGTAAATGTTTTTTCCCAAAGGGGATAACTATACATTTCTTGGCACTGAGCTTGAGCCCATGGCTCTGGCACCAAGCATCTGTTTCTGTAAGACCCTTTTGTAGAGTATCAGCATCATTTGGGGATTCAATAATGGCTTCCAGTTTGCAGACATCTGCGAACTTTGTTAGCCAGAGTCCCTTAGTGTTGGCCTGTACTTCAGAGAAGTAGATGCTAAACAAGAGAGGTCCCAGGACTGAATCCTGAGGTACTCCACTTGTCACTTGTCTGGAGCTGGATTTGGACTCAGCTACTTTTACAGTGTGAGTTCTGTCAGTAAGCCAGTTGGCAACCCATTGAGTGACGTAGGGATTAATGCCCAGCTTAGTAAGTTTATATATGATTCCAGAGTGGGGGATAGTGTCAAAGGCCTTGGCAAGGTCCAGATAGGCTGTGTGGACTGCCTTACCCTTGTCCACGGCTCTGGAGACTGATTCAAAGAAGTCAATCAGGTTAAGGAGACAAGATCAACCCTTCACAAACCCAAACTGGATGAGGTCCAGTGTTTTAAGGTTGCCAATGTCTTTGTTTATAAGTTCCATGATAATACATTCCATGGCCTTGCAGATCAGGCTCGTCAGACTGATTGGGTGGTAGTTCCTGGGATCCAAGCTGGATCTCCCCTTGTGGAGTGGGATAACTGTAGCTGTGCGCCACTCAGTGGGCATGAAGTCTGAGGTGAGGGTATGATTAAACATGACACTTAGGTGAGGTGCCAGTTCATTTTGTAGTTCATGTAGTACACAGCCTGGGATGTCATCTGGTCCCATGGATGCTGTATTCATAGCTTTGGAGAGTGCGTTTTTTACCTGTGTGGCCATTATTACCGGAATTTGGCAATCTTCCGGTATTGAGATGGGCCATTTAGGGGGTGAGAGGGGGGTGAAATTGGCACTGAATCGATCTGCCAGGATATTGGCAATATCCTTGGGATCAGTATATTTAATGCCATTCTGCTGTAGCTCAGAGCAGATCTGAGCATTGCCATTTAGATTCTTGACGTAGTTATAGAATGCCTTGTGGTTGTCTTTGGAATCTTTGGCAATTTTATTTTTGTAACTAGCTTTGGAGGATTTTATGAGGGATCCCAGCTTCTTACTGAGGCTGGTAAGGGAGTTTTTTGCATCCTGGAATTTTCCTCTTTTCTGCAACAGTTTCTTCCTTTTGTTGTAAAGTTTTTTTTATGACAGGGGACCACCAGATTGGTTTCCTTTTTTTGGAGGAGAGCATCTTGGTTCTATTTGGGATGGCACGATTCATGCATGAGTGGATGTGCTTGTACAGTGCCTTAGTGTAGGACACAGCAGTCAAACTTTCAGTTCCCATCTGCATGGGTGTCATGAAGTTTGTAACTTCTGACTTAAGTAGCATGAAGTTGGCTTTGGAGAAGTTTTTTATGGAGGTTTCCTTACTGGGGTGTGGGTGTGTGATGTGAATGTTAAGGGTGATTAGCTTATGGTTTGATCTGACCAACAAAGTGGTGACCATAGGTGTGGAGCATCGATTTCCCATGTTGGTAATGACCTGGTCTAGGATATTGGAGCCACTGGTGGGACTATGGATTAGTTTATCCAGAGCATTGGAATTTATGAATTCCAAGAACCATTGGGCAAAGCTGTTGGTACACGAGTAGTTTTCCCAGTTAATGGCAGGGTAGTTTAAATCACCCAGAATTAGGGTGTCTTGTATATTAATATATTCCAGTATGTTTAGAAAGGTGTAGTGAGAATCTTGGGGCATGGTGGGGGATCTGTAGCAAGCTACAGTTTGGATTACAGTCTTACCTAGTATTGGTTGCACCTGGAGAATTTCAGATGCATTGTGTTGGGCAACTAACCTGGTGGTGTGAATATCCTTGGTGAATATGGACATTCCTTCACCTTTAGTGTTTCGATCCTGGTTTGGTGGCCGAAAAGTGTGGTAAGAGTTGTAGCTGGGTATTGCAGAGGTGCTCTCTGGCTCTGGAGCCTTGAACCAGGTCTCAGTTACTGCACAGATATTGATGTTCTCCATTTTTAGGAGTGCCTCGAGAGAGTGCATTTGGAGGTTTAGACTTCTAGCATTGAGTAGCATTACCTTCATATTTTACATGCTTGTACCTGTTATGGTGGTGGTTTTGTCCTTTGAACTTTGCCTAAAAAAGGCACTATAGGGGTGGCAAGAGTCTTTGCCAGTAACCTGAATCCCAGGGGCAACAGGTGCAGACCATCTCTGGCAAAGTATCATGGTCTGTCGATCCTGTTGTTCCAGGCAGACAGATACTGGATCCCCTTTGAATGACACCAGAAGCTTAGCCAATTGTTGACGTCAATCATTTTGTCCTTATATTGTGGTATCATTCTAAGTGAAGGCAGAATGCTACTCAGGGCTAGGGTCATACCTACCTGAGCCACATGATCTGAGACCTCTTCTATGTCTCTTTTCATGTAGTCCAGGGAGGTAAGTCTCAAGTCATTCACTCCAACATGGACAATGACAGAGTCATATTTGTACTTGCTGTGGAGTGACTTGAGTGCATGAGTTATGTGGCGGATCCTGGCACCCGACAGGCAGCTCACTGTAATATTCTCCTTGTTCAGCTTGGTGAGTGGGACATCAGTGTGCCTGACTATAGTGTCACCTGTGACTAAAGTGTTAGGTACATTGTCTTGCCTTAGGGGCTGTTGTTGGGTAGCACACTGGTGTTGTGAACTATGTGACACTTTGGTTGTGATTGGTGTTTGTTTGAGTTTCAGCTTCAGAGGTCCTTGTTGCTTGGGCAGGTTACAATTAAGGGCCTCCACATATGTGGATTTAGTGTTGCTATGTGTGGGTGTTGGTGGTGTGAGTTTAGAAGGGCTATGTGTTGCTTGAGGTGTAGTGTGGGTATTAACCTTCTCCTCTTAACTGTCTAGCACAATGTTGGGTGGAGAGAGCTTTGCTTCCAGTTTGGCTATGTAAGTGCATCTCTCACAGGTTGTAGTGTTGGGTGGTAGGAGGAGAGGGTTGTCTGTGTACATGAGGCAATTGCTGCATTGCCCCAGTATGCCCAGATTCACCAGGTGGACAGGAGAAATCAACGGAAGTTGACCCTTGGACATGCCTGGTTTGGTGCTTTTTTTTGAAAAGTACATGAGCTGTTTTCCCTTAACTTAGCAAGGTACTTTGCAATTATAGGCTGTTTAGTGCCTATGACTAATTTCTCCTTATTAATAAGGAGAGTTGAGTGCTTGTATCAGTTTAAGGCTTCCTAGTGCTTTCCAGCAGGTATTAGAGCAAGTGCTAGTCACAGGGATGCTTAAAGGTAAGATGAAAAAAAAATAGTTTATCCTAAACACTGCAGTGTGCACTAGAGAAGTTAGATGTGAAAGTAGGTAACTTAAGTTTTACCTGTCTAAAACGTTATGTTTTAGTGGAGAGTCACTATTTTTAAAACAGCAAGATAGATTGAAAGGGGGTGATCACTTTTGTATTCCGGTACTACGGAATACAGTAGAATGGACAATAAATTTAAATAGTTGAAAGGGAGTGATTTCACAAAATGATAATTTTGTGCTTATTCACACAAACCAGTGAAAGCAGAGAGGAAATGAGATATATGGTCAAATTAACATAAGAAGCAGGCAACTAGAAAGACAGTGGTATTTAAGAACACAACAGTGACAGCGTGGGGAGGTGGGGAAAAACGTCTGCCTGACTCAAGAGACAGAGCTGTGGGGTCTTTTGAAGTTTTAATATGCAGTTAAAGCAGAACACAAGCAAAACACAAGGTAAAGAAAACAAATCACAGCACTCAAAATATAAAAAGGCAATAAACTAATACAAAATACAACAAATAAAAAGCAGACCAAACTTTCCCTCACAGCAAAATGTAGCAGAGTCTGGGTGAGCCTTTCCAATAAAGCATAATTGCATGAATGTTTATGGAAGGAAGGAAATAAGTCATATATATCAGAAATAAGAAGTATGAAGGTGAAATTGCTAACAATTATGGGGAGATGAGAGGTGTTTAAATGCATGCAAATCTGTACATTAATCCACTCAGAATACATCACAGATGAGGTCCCCTATTATTAACTCACATGAGCAATTAGATGCCTCAACCATTAGTTCTTTGGAAGAAGAGACAGGCATAGAGGAAGCAAAGCAAGATACTAACAAGTTTGGAAAGTATACAGCAGGACCTGATAGCTTCCAGAATGAGTTCTATGAATGGTGAAGAGATGCTATAGCCATGGCACTGTTATTATCATATAGACTTATTCAACAAAAACAGATTTCCTTTTTTATCACTAATGTTAAAATAATTGCATTACTGAAAGGGAAAGAAGACTTTAGATATGTGAAATTATTCCCCTATATCTATAAAGTAGATTGAATGCCCAAAATTTTAGAAAGGATATTTACATGTAGATGTGGTAAGTCTCTCCCCAGAATAATTAATCCAGAACAAGGGATACAAATATCTGACAGCTGATAGATATTCACCACATTTATGAAACATTACGCAGCCAAAGAGAACCAAGCAGATGAAATATTTTCTTTTTTTCTGTATGTATTTTTTTGTCACTGTGCCTACATAGCACTTAGCCTCCCCTTACCTGTCTTGAGCACAGTTCTCCCCTGTATGCAGGGGGATACAAGCTGGAGTATATGTCATCCAGACAGGCATGATAGTTATTTGTGCCTTCACTATACTAGCAGCAATTAGGGCATTAATTATAGTCTTAGCTCTTCCTCTAGGTAGACTGAGAGCTGTAAGTATGTCAGGGACTCTCTCTCTTCATTTTTAGGTTTCCCAAGGTAGACTATACAATCCATGAGCATACTTTATATGCAATAATACCAACATGGTGTGTGTAGTGATAGTCTGGCCTGTCAAGCCTTTTACGTGGAAAATACCACAAAAGCACCCACTAATCATGTACTATATATGAACATACTTAGATCACTACAACTAAAAATAGTAATATGCTCCCCATGATTCAGTAAGCTAATTTTTCTGTGCAGGAACAGTGTAGCTGCCCCTGCACAGAATATGGCCGCCAAGCGATCCAGAAAACTACTGTTTTAATGTGCACGAGCCTGCTTACACTATTCCTGCACGGACACCATTGCATAATGCTAATTTTCTCATTTGCTGGTGAAAACCATGCAAATGAGGTGAATTAGCGATTCAGCAAGCAGGCAGTTATCCATGCAAGAATAGTTTTCTTCTTCTTCTTCTTCTTTCAGCTGCTCCCGTTAGGGGTCGCCACAGCAGATCAACTGTTTCCATTTCTTCCTGTCCTCTGCATCTTGCTCTGTCACACCAACCACCTGCATGTCCTCTCTCACCACATCCATAAACCTTATCTTAGGCCTTCCTCTTTTCCTGTTACCTGGCAGCTTCATTCTTAGCATCTTTTTCCCAATATACTCTGCATCCCTCCTCAGCACATGTCCAAACCAATGCAATCTTGCTTCTCTGGCTTTGTCTCCAAGCCTTCCAACCTGGGCTGACCCTCTAATATACTTATTCCTAATCCTGTCCATCCTCGTCACACCCAGTGCAAATCTTAACATCTTCAACTCTGCCACATCAAGCTCTGACTCCTGCCTTTTTGTCAATGCCACTGTCTCCAACCCATATAACATAGCTGGTCTCACTACCCTCTTGTAGACCTTCCCTTTCACTCCTACTGGTACTCGTCTGTCACAAAATACTCCTGACACTCTTCTCCACCCACTCCATCCTGCCTGTACTCTCTTCTTCACCTCTCTTCCACACTCACCATTACTCTGAACTGTTCATCCCAAGTACTTAAACTCATTCACCTTCTCCACCTCTACTCCCTGCATCCTCACCATTCCTCTATCCTCCCTCTTATTCACACACATATATTCTGTCTTAGTCCTGCTGACCTTCATTCCTCTTCTCTCTAGAGCATATCTCCACCTCTACAGGGTCTCCTCCACCTGTTCCCTACTCTCACTACAGATCACAATGTCATCTGCAAACATCATAGTCCACAGGGACTCCTGTCTGATCTTGTCTGTCAACCTGTCCATCACCATTGCAAATAAGAAAGGGCTCAGAGCTGATCCTTGATATAATCCCACCTCCACCTTAAACGCATCTGTCACTCCCACCGCAGACCTCACCGCTGTCACACTACCCTCATACATATCCTGTACCATGCAAGAATAGTGTTAGTTGCATAAATGTATTTGGCTACAGGCATTTCTCCCCGGGCCTCCGCTGAAAACAGGCTCTGTGGAACCTAGTCGGACTTTTCTGGTCAACAAATGATAAAAAAAATAAATAAAAAAACTATGCAAACACCTTACAGTCTGGGTTTTCCCACAAACTCTGCACCATTGGTGTACATATGCAGGGGAATTTTAACTGGAAAAATGTTAGGGGCTGCCATTGCTTTGATCCATCAATTTGTGCTAGAGGCTGAGAGCGGTGAGGAGGATAATGCTGACAACCACCACAGACCAAGGAGGAGGAGAAGAGTGTTCAGACCCAGGGTAACCTACCAGGGGCTACATGATCTGGGGATAGTAGAGCACTACAGGGTGAACAGAGACATACTTCAGCAAATCACTGAGATGTGCTGTTCTCAACTCAGACCTAGAGCAAACAGAGGGGAACCCATCCCAGTGGATACCAAGGTATGTGTAGCCTTAAGAATAATAGCTACAGGTACTTTCCCAAGACCTACAGGGGACATCATGGGGGTCTCACAGGCATCTGCATCCAGGGAACTCCACCAGTCCCTGAATGCCTAGCTACCACATGCTGGTGAGCACATTTACTTCCACAACACCTGTGAGGAGAGTACCAGCAATATGCGTCTCTTCCACTGTGTAGCAGAATACCCGGAGGTACTGAGTGCAATAGATTGCATGCACATCCACATCAAAGCACCACACATTAAACAGGGTAGGATCTACATAAACCGCAAGGGATTCCCTTCCATCAACTGCCAGGTCATTTGCAATGCCCGGGCATTATCATGAATGAATGTGCTGGCAGACCTGGAAACTATCATGACTCCCACATCTGGCATTCATCACAGCTGTATCAGGCATTTGCCACTGGGTGCATCCTGTATGGCCATCTGATGGGGGATGCTGGCTATGCACTGTAGTCATGGATGATGACACACATCAGAAATGCACCCATAATGAGGCACATGCACAAACCAGGATCATCTCAGAGCATGTGTTTGGCATGCTCAAGTCACAGTTCCTCTGCCTTGACATATCTGGTGGACCCTTGCAGTACTCTCCAGCCAAATGTGCACACATGTTCATAGTATGTGCCATGCTACACAATATGATCCTGTGGAAACAGCTGCAGCAGGAACAGCACAGGGAAGGGCCACACATCGCACCACCATTGCCAAGGTCCCCACAGGCCCAGAGAGACTCAGAGGAGGAGGCCCCTGAGCCTGCTCCTGTAGGCAGACAGAGGCATGCCCAGTATGCTCAGGCCTTGGCAAAGAGGCAACACATAGCACACACACTGACACTGTAGGGGCCCCAGTGACTGACACCTCTCTCTGACTCACACACACAGTAAAATGGATGACACACACATCACATTACCTGTAACTTACCACATATAGACAGTGTACTGTGTGCATCCAACATAGGTGGCTCTCAAGCACCATCCTCACAACTGCTGCAGGTGCAAGGTAAGTTAGTCTTCTTAACAATAAATGAATGGATAAGTATGTTTTCCTAGCATATCTATGGTAATGCTGCATGCATGCAATGGAATTGGGTGGCCTACTGGGATAGCAGCAGACAACTGCCAGCTATGTGGGACACCAGGAAATGTATGCCTAAAACTGGCCTCCACACACTATGTAGTTGTACTCAAGGTAGCCAAACCCACTGCAGTATATGTGTGGGACAACTAACTGGGGGGGGTCATAGGTTGTCAGTGTGGGAGTCCCATACCAACCCCTCACACCCACACAGCAAGTCAGCTGTAGAAAACCAGACAGAAATGTCTGGTAAAGGCTCACTAATGGCAGCAATGTTGACTCACCCCCCCCCCCCCCACAGACTCAAATGTGATAGCACAGCAGGACTTGCAGTTGCAGTAAGGCTATGAAGGGTAAGACGTATGAAACTTAAATGTATGCCATTACAATCTGACCTGTGCTCTTTACTGATATGCCTCTAGTCCCCAAGACAGGGCACAATAGTATGGTAAATGGAACCAAAATGTAAAACAAATATCAGCCCAGTCTGCACAAATGTGTACAGTTGACAGGTGTGCCCCCCCTATATAACCACAGAAATGCAGTAAAATGTATGTGTGCGGGGAAATAGCAGCATAGCACACATTGGTAGGGCTGTACCAATACAGATGAAAACATGTTGCCTGTCCACAATATGCAGGGGTCAATGAGCTATGTGTATGTGTGGTTAATACTGTCAGGATCTGGCCAGCATGTTCTCCTGGCAGTCATCTTGTAGTGCCCTAGGTACAGTGCTGTCTTTGACAGGGCCATGTGCACATAACTGCAGTGCCAACTGTTATGCATGTCAGTGACACCCACTGCTCTGCCACTGACATACCTGGAAGTCACAGTGCTATGTGGAATATACTACACATATAATGGATATCTTGAAGGATGTGTAGCCGAGATGCTAAGGCTTTTGTGAATATAACTGCTTTTTGGTACTGTTGCCAATGGTTATTTTCAATAATCCTTTTTTCTTATGTTTGCTTTTACATATAATAGACATTCCTGCACAGTAGAATGCACTCTGTACCCACAACCATAACTTCCAACCTCTGACAGCAAGATGTCTGGACAAGGGCAGAAATAAAAGTGGGACAAAGGCACAATGATAGGCATGTGTTGTAAATATTGCCCTTACATACTGAGAAAGTTGGTAGAGTGAGGGGTTTGCAGTAGTGGGAATTGTCTGAAGGTTATGTAGTCTGAAGCAGTAATGTGCGTCATTATTCTGTAATATCACTCTTCAATTATATGTAACTAACTTGCCATAAAAACATAAATTTACCTAGACAGGATGAAACCTCTAGCCAAACACCTGGACAACCTGCCAAAGAATGTACAGGTGAGAGGTATGGCCACACGAGGATATGACATCTCGGGTTAGAAAGATACCACACAAGCAGGAGATCCCCAGCCAGTATATCACCAGGTTGCTGGAGTGTTTACACAGCCTGTCATCACTCAGCTGGCTGTAGCCACACCTCACAAATGGTCTTGTTGGGCAAGAATGTACATAGCTGCCCTCATAATATTGCTCTATGCATCATACAACTAGTACTCCTCTGGTAAAACACTGTGATGATCTCAGGATGTCTTGCACTAGGTAATGACACAATACATTGCAGTGTCAGACTACAGATATGTCAGAAAATGTCTGCTAAATAAACTCAGTACCCTGAGGAAAGTCCTGTGTACTCCTGAGAGGTATGGCTGCAGCACACAAACCCTGGACTGGAGTACACCTATCTCTGGAATGGAGTCCCACTCTAACTATAGAAGGTCACATTGGGCATTCTCCTAAACTTAGGGAATCACAGGACATGTTGGAACCCACATTGGACTATATGACTGTATTGTGTATATATGTCTGCATACAGACAGCTATGTACACCTTAACTGTCCCCACACCCACACACATATCAGACAGGATTACCCTCAGCTAGCTGTAGGTGGCCCATATGTGATATATCCGCATCTGTTGTGTGAGGTACACAGACATATATAAGGGCAACAGATAACATATGTCAAGCATACACACACATAGATGTGGGGAAGTGAGAGACAGACAGTGATAGAGGCAGAGACACAGGGGGACACAGACAGAATGAGTCACACACACGGATACCCTGAATGGCATACAGTGATGTCTTGCTGTGGACAGTGGCATACCAGTTGTAAACAGTTGCACGTGCCAGCATAAAAGGTGAGCCCCATTGTGTAATAGTACTGAGGTTGGGTTTATAATATCACAACACGTGTGTGTGTGTGTGTGTGTGTGTGTGTGTGTGTGTGTGTGTGTGCGTGTGTGTGTGTGTGTGTGTGTGTGTGTGTGTGTGTGTGTGTGTGTGTGTGTGTGTGTGTGTGTGAGTGTCCATAGTTCTAAGCATTAAGAGACTGTTCCCACCCAGTATACTTCATATTATCTGCTGTTGTCATTCACCTTAGAGGTACCATTGGACACCTATCACCTCTATAAGCTCTGTAGCATATGTGATAATTAACACTATAGTACAAATAATTAAATAGGTAGGGTTTTAATCTCAATGCTGGCAACTGTGTGTGTGTGTGTGTGTGTGTGTGTGTGTGTGTGTGTGTGTGTGTGTGTGTGTGTGTGTGTGTGTGTGTGTGTGTGTGTGTGTGTGTGTGTGAGACAGTTGTGTGTGTGAGAGTGAGTGTGTGTTTGTTTATAGGTGAAACAGTTTTAGACCATTCCCACCCACAACACTTCCCAGTGCCCCAATTTATCAGTTCTGCTGCTGTCATTCCACCTATCAGCACCTTTGGCCAGTTGTCAGCCCAGAAAGCTCTGTAGTGTGTGTGCTATAACTGTGTAAGACTATAGTACAAATCACTAGATAGGCATGGGTTCCACACTCCGATCCAGCAAAGTTAACAATTGTCTCGCCTGTGGAAAGCAAATACCACACTGTGATTTTCATTCCTACTGCATCACTTGCTTAGGCCCAGACCACAACTTCCCTTGCTGTCGCTTTTGTGCTTTGTTCAACCTCAGAACTATATGTCATCGGGCCCTTATTGTAGCTAGATATTTTCATTCTCAGTCCTTGAACTCCAATATGGCTTCAGTAAGGCATCCGACAGCAGATCTTCTGAAAAAAGCATAAAGATAAAGACAGACACAGACTGCACAGGTCCAAAACTGCTGACAATGCTTCCGTTAAGCTAGACGTCATTTCTCCGGTCCTCAGTGATGCACTTTCACAGCCCCTGATGCCCGCGTCTGTGGATCTACATGTCACTACCGAGACCCTTTCGATTCCGGTATGCCGCAAGACTCTTCATCGACTAAGGATCCTGCAGATGTCTCTACCTTGGATGGGTCCAGAGCCACTGAGCAGGCACCGGCTTCTGAGGAAGTACTTTGCACTACCAACTCTCGACATAGACCGACGACTTCTTTCGCGTCTACTGTTCTTTTGAAAATTACTGAGTTTTTAAGGCCCAGGGTACGAACCACACCCAAGAAACCGACGACCCAATCTCAGGCACCTGCTTCATTGCCTCAGTCTCAGATGCTTAAAATGGTGGAAGACCTTATAATACTTATCAGGGGAAGCCAGGCTACCCCTTCCAAAAGAAAAAGAGATTTGTCCCCAGTAGTTTTAGCTGAACAGGAGTCCGATTACTCTGATGCATCTGATTATGAAGATATGCAACCCCTCTCAGCTTATGATGATTCTGATGCAGATGAATCCATCCCTTCAGCCTCTCCACCTGAGGACGTCTCCTTTGGGGAAACCCTAAATACCTTAAGCGAACATTTCCAATGGGAATGTCAGGACTACCTCAGTCAAAAAAGAGACTCAGGGAATTCCTAGATATTCCACAACACAGACCTCTGGCCATTTTTCCTGTCCTGGATGTTGTGGATGATGTTTTTATGGAATCCAGTTTGACTCCTGACACCTTCCCTCCTGCTCCCAGGAAACCAGACAGGTACTATAGAGTCCCTGACTCTCACAAAGTTCTATTCAAAAATCCTACTGCTGACCCCAAGGTTACCTCTTAAGAACCTAAAGGAATTAAAGCAACTTCTGCTAAGAATCCCACCCCCTCAGATAGGGATTCCAGAGCATTAGACAGATGGGATAAAAAAGTATGCACCTCTGCTACTCTTGCTATTAGAGCACTAAATTGTCAGTTCCATGTGCTGAAATATCAGCAACATACCATGGAACTCCTCAAACAAAAAATATCTTCCTTTCCTGCTTGTGCAGAAAATAAAGTTACAAGAGTTAATTCGTTCTGCAAGTCAAGTAATTAAGCACACATTACAATGTGGTTTTGGCACCCTAGAAGCATCGTGCAGGGCAGCAGTCACTGGTTCCGTCCTTAGAAGACATGCTTGGCTAAAGGAACAGCCCTTTCCAGACCATGTCAAATTCAAATTATTGGACGCATCACTGCACAAAGACAACTTATTTGGAACCAAGGCAGAGGAGGTCTTAAAAAAGATGGAAGAAAAAGTTAAATCTATGCAGACAGTTAAAGACTTCTTGCAGGTCCAGTCACTGAGGGTCAGTAGGCATTGCCCCTCCCAGCACTGGTCCTTTCCTGCTCCCTCCAGGTCAGCTCAGCCCAGACCCTGGGGAAGCAGCCCCAGGGAATGCAGAGATCTACGAAAGGGAGTTCCAACTCTTCAAAACCAGGGAGTGCTAAGCCACCCCCTCATGGTAAGAACTCACAATGACTTCACACTTCCACCCCATCCCTCTGCCCACCTGCTCTTGCCCCTAAGAGAAAAAACTCTCCTTCCATGCAAGCACCTGGGCCACCATTACCAATGACTGCTGGGTCCTCAATATATAGTGTCCCAGGGATACAAATTTTATTTCCACACTCTACTGACCCCAAAAGAGTTTCCAGATCTTCCCCCAAACCAGTGCACAGAGGCCAAAAAGAAAGTCCTTTCCCTGCTGTCAATGAGGGCAATAGAGTATGTTCCTGCAGAACAGGTAGGCCAAGGTTTCTACTCCAGACTCTTCCTGGTACCCAGAAAAGAGGGCACCTGGCACCCCATCCTCGATCTATCCATTCTAAACACTTTCCTGGTGATACCAAAATTCAAAATGCTCACCCTCCAACAACTTCTACCTATGCTCTCCAAGGATGCTTGGTTAGCCACCCTAGACCTAAAAGAGGCCTACCTACACATCCCAATCAGGGAATCTTGCAGGAAATATCTCTGTTTCAGGGCTGGATCACTGCACTTTCAGTTCTCTGTGCTTCCCTTTGGCTTATCCACTGCTCCCAGAGTTTTCACAAAATGCCTGGCTCCAGCCATTGCTTTTTGCAGACAAAGAAATATTCAAATTTATCCATACTTAGATGACTGTCTGATTCAGGCAGACAGTCAACAAAAGCTGCTAAAGCACCTGACTTTTGTAAAGAACCTACTGACCTCCTTGGGGTATACTATTAATAAAAAGAAATCCAAACTAGTATCCACACAAAAAATTGTATTCCTGAGAGCGAGCCTGGACACGGCATCCCAGATGGCATTCCTTACACCAGAAAAACAAACCTACCTGACAACCTACTTCTCTCAACTAGCCACCAGACCCCAGTTATCCACAAGGAAAATCCTGCAAGCTCTGGGATTCATGGCTTTTTGCATTCTACTCATTCCATATGCCAGACTGCATATGAGGAAACTACAATGGTACCTAAAAAGCCTTTGGTGTCAACACTCCCAAGACCTGGAAACTCTTATACCAATGATACCTTGCTTAAGGAAAGATTTACTTTGGTGGGCAGCAGCATGCATCCGCAACAAGGGACTACCCTTCTCACAACCCCATGCCAACCAGACCCTCACCACAGATGCATCAGACTATGCCTGCGGTGCACACCTGGACAGCAGGCGCATTCAGGGCTAATGGAGCCCAAACCAATTACATCTGCACATCAACCAAAAAGACATGTTAGCTGTTCGGCAAGCTCTGACAGCCTTCATATCCCTACTCTCCCCAGGGCCTCTGCTGATCAAAACAGACAAGACCACTATGATGTGGTATATCAACAAGCAGGGAGGGACTCACTCATACCCTCTGTGCAGACTCACCATGACCCTTTGACACACATTCTCAGCCATGCAACTACACCTGCTAGCACAATTCCTGCCAGGCTCTCTAAACACTCTGACAGGCAACTTAAGCAGAAATCTTCTGGATCCACATGAGTGGCAGCTAGATTAAAGAACCTTCATCCTTGTAACCCAGAAATGGGGCACCCCAAAAGTCGACCTCTTTGCTTCCCACTCCAACCATCAGGTCAGCAAATTCTGCACCAGGGAACCTCACAGCAAGGCCTGGAAACTGGATGCTCTATCCTTCCAGTGAGTCACCCTCTCGGTCTATGCATTCCCCCCTCTTCCACTCATTACAAGGGTACTGCTCAAAATAAGGGATGAAAAACTGAGGACAATCCTGATTTCCCCAGACTGGCCATGCCAGCACTGGTACCCTCTGTTGCGAAGCCTGTCACCACTACCACCTGGGCATCTCCAACAGATCCCAACACTGCTGACCCAGAGGAATGGAGAATTCATGCATCCCCAATTGCAGACCCTCAATCTGGCAGCCTGGCTTATTCTCTGACCATTGCAGAAGCTGCCAATCTAAGCAAACAAGTTCTAGATGTTATACTTGAGGCCAGATGCCCTAGCACTAGAAAGTCTTATGCTGACAAGTGGAAAAGGTTTTGCACCTGGATCCAGGCTAAGGGAGCCGGAACTGCACAGCTCTCCCTACCTCTCATCCTGGATTACCTGCCTGACCTACTACACAGGGGTCTATCCTTCTCTTCCATTAAAATTCATGCCTCTGCCATCTCTGCTCATTTCAGCACAGAGCCACCTCTATTCTCCCACCCTCTCATCAAACAGTTCCTAAGAGGGGCTAACAACTTGAGGCTACCCAGAAGAGCACCTACCCCAGCTTGGGACCTTAACTTTGTTTTTGAAAACTCACCCTGCCCCCCTTTGAACCAGCAGCATCAGCAGAGTTAAAGTCCCTCTCTTGGAAGACAGCCTTGTTTCTGGTCATCACTTCAGCTAGAAGAGTATCCGAGCTACAAGCACTAATGGCTGTAGAGCCCTTCATCATTTTCCATGCTGGCAGGATCTCCCTTAGGACTAACTCATCCTTCATGCCAAAAGTGGTGTCCAGTGTGGCTCTCAACCAATCCATTAATTTGCCCAGCTTTTTCCCTAACCCACAGAACAAGGGGGAAAGGATTCTGCATTCTCTAGATGTGCACAGACAGCTCATATTCTACCTAGACAGGACTAAATCATTTAGGAAAACTGATCAATTGTTAGTCAGCTTTGCTACAGGAGCAGAGGGCAAGGCCATATCCAAATAAACCATTTCCAAATGGATAGCACACTGCATCCATTTCTGCTACAAGCAGCACAGGAAACCTACCCCCAAAGGGGTCAGGACACATTGTGTCAGAGCAACCTCCACCTCTGCAGCTTTTCTCAGAGGGGTCCCCACCACAGACATCCAGGAGGCTGCAACATGGACATCTGTTCCTACCTTCACCAGGCATTACCGCCTGCCTATCTTCTCCAAATCCAGTGCAAGCTTTGCCACAGCAGTCTTGCAGGACATCCTAGCCAGACCCCAGTCTTCTTGATTGCCTCCACCCTTTGGAATCAACCCAAATGTGATGACTGCAACAGTGAAACATGAAGAACATAGTACAGTTGTGTGCACTTACCATAAATGTAGATGTTCAAGTGTATTCACTGTTGCAGTCCTGGTTTCCCTCCCTCCATCCCACTTGTCTCTCTCTCTCTATTTCTCTCTCTCTCTCTATCCTTACATGGATGTTTTGGTATTTACTTTCTACTGGTGGTGTTCTTCCACCATAACCTAGCTCCCTCTTGGGGGCTCTTGACAGTTAGGCAAGGAAAAACTGATGTAATGTCATTGGTTGCCTTAATTTATAACACTGACGACCTGATGTCAGTCCTGGAGCGATAGCAACTGACGTAGAAGTACTAAGCCTCTGGTATTCGGGCTGACTGAGGGCTATACTGGCAGGGATAACCCAAATGTGATGACTGCAACAGTGAATACACTTGAACATCTACATTTATAGTTAAGTGCACACAACTGTACTTTACGAATCTGTCCATTGCCAACTGTGTCTGTGTTACTGTATGTACATCCCCTGTGTCAGTCTTTACTGTGTGCATGCAAAAGATATACCAATTTGTTTCCCTGTTCCACCCTGTGAACTCAGGAATATATACCACAAACCTGTCATACACAGTACTATGCATGCCCTCACCAACTGCATCAGGGTTGAGTGTATGGGAAAGAAATGGCAGGGGCAACAGGTGCTAACATGTGGATCTGTTACAGTCAATCTAATGGCTAAGCTGGTGAGAGACCTACTGACAGTACTCCAGTAACCTGTTCCATATGTATGACCCTGTGGTACTACACAACACTGAGGTGACATGTCTGAAGGCTACCTGTCTGTGACATTGGGTATGTATGCCAGGTCACACTGTCTGGCAACAGTGTCCATCACACACTGTTGCATGCATACACACCTGGTAAACGTATATATAAAGCTGTACCTTGGCTATGAAATGGTCGGTGTATTTTTACTCTGCCACACTCCATGTTGGAAATTTCTGCAGGGCCACAGCCTCCAGACACACAGACACCTGGAACACAAACAGAATACAGCATATCAGACTACATTAAGTCAGTAGTACTAACAGCAATAATGCCCCATGGCTAATAAGGTACACACACCTTTATGTGTATAACAAATGCAAGCAGACAGCACCTTACACAGTATTACATAGCGACACAGTACTGTATTCACCCTATGCATCAGATCCATATTAGCCTGTCCCTGCATCGATTGTATAGATGACAGGGATGTGGCACAGGTATCATCATATGCACTGGGTGTGGTGTGGGTTTGCCAGAGGCCTAGGAGGGCCATACGGTTGACATTCATGTGTGTGTGTGTGTGTGTGTGTGTGTGTGTGTGTGTGTGTGTGTGTGTGTGTGTGTGTGTGTGTTTGGAGGGCTATCCTATAGATGGGCTGTGCAGAGGTGCTGTGTGTGTCTGGAGGTGACCTGCCTCTGATACAGATGTGTGTGGGTGTATGTATGCACACAGTCACACCATGTGGCTGCCCTATACAGGGGTATGTTGGACAGTTGTGGACCATACATGGTAGGGTGTCCAGTTCACCATCTCTGGCCACAGACATGGGCTGGTCCTGCCAGGGGTCTCACTGGCACCACCAGGCCCAATGCCAGATGCAGTACTACTTCCTGATGGTGACTGCTGTCTGCTGGATCCATGTCCCTGACAGGACTGGCCAGGACCACGTGTCCATGGCCTGCTCCATTATGATGTGGACAGCAACCCTTCTTTGGTAGTGCTGGTGTCACTGCTACTATGGGAGTGTGGAGGTGCATGGCCCTCTCAGCTGATGTTGGTGCTGACCTACGTCCACAAGGCCAATGCCCATATCCCACCACATGCTCTAGCACTTACATGCCACGGTCAGGGATTGCCAAGGTATCATCCCACCATCTATTCATGACCTCATATTTTGGCATTTGGCCTCAACAAGGTCACGTATGTTGCCACGTAAATCAGATATAGTTGCATCCACCACCCTGAGAATTTGTCTGGTGTTGCATTCCCTACATGCCTGTGCATCCATGACAGCCTGAAACATGTGGTTGGTGACACCTGCTGTGGCACTTGCAACCATGGCTTGATGAGCAGCAGTCCTTCTGTGAACACCCCTGTCCATTCGCCTGTGTGGGACCTCGCCTGCACTCTGTCTATAGACAGTGTCTACACTCACACCTGCCATAGTCACCACACTAGCCTGTTCCATGCCACCACCTGTCAACTTTCCATCATCTGTGGTTGCTGGCGATGGGGTATGTGTGGGCATTGTGACTGTGTGCGGGGACATTGTGGATGACTGTGGGATGCCAACAGATGGCACAGATTCAGCCCTCTGACAACACCACCTGTGCCTGAATATGACCATCATCATTGCCAGAGCCTGCAGAGACACTGACATCAGACACTAAGTGGGAGGGACTACGATCACCATGACCACCTGTGGGGGAAAGACAACATATGCAAATTAATACCTGCAATATACTGTTTGCTGATGCACGTGCATACACACGCACACACATGCACACACTTACAGGTGAGGCAGCAGACAGGCATTACATAGACTTCACAATAGCCAACTGGTGACATTCACAACACAGTCAGATCACTACATACACACCCTGGACAGGCCTCAACATCATGCAGTGCAGCCCTTTCCATTTCCTGTTACTACTTTTATACACCTCTGTGATATGTGAGTAGTGTTAGTAGGTGATGGGTCTTCAAGTAGCACACAGTGCACCTATGTACACATAATTGCTGTTCACTTGTATAGCACAGTGGCAACTACTACAGAACATACTTCTCAACTGTGCAGAATGTCACTGAATGTCTACATGTGTGGTTCATATTCCTGGTCTGTTTGTCATAAATCCTATATTTGGCTGACACATTACTGGGATGATATGAGGACTGGTGTCACTATTTAATGATGTATTTTGAATCTCACACTTTAAATCCTGCAATACATGTATGTTACAACAGAACTGGTTACACTAACAACCTTCTAAGCTTACAGTGGATATTATAAGTGTAAACACTCCTGTTAACAAGCCAGGTTTGTCTGATATATAACATGAGACCACAGAAATCATGTGATAACATTTCCCACCTTTCATGTGACCTATAACCTGTACAATCCAATTGAAGAACAAACACATTGCTTAGGGGTAGCATGTGGAAGTTGAAATACGTACAATAGGCTGGTTGCATGACTGTGCATACTCTTAAACTAATACTTTGTTAAAGCACCTTTTGATTTCAGAACAGCAGTCAGTCCTCTTGGGAAGGTGTGTATCAACATGGCACATCTCAGCTTAGCAATATTTGCACACTCTCTCTTGCAGAAGCCCTCCAACTCTGTCAGATTACGAGGGCATCACTTTTGCACAGGCCTCTTCAGGGCACCCCACAAATTCTCTATTGGATGTATGTGCGGACTGTGGCTGGGCCATTCCAAAATGTTGATAGTTTTCTGGTAAATATATTATTTTATGGATTTTGATGTATGGTATGGGTCAGTGTTGTGTGGAAAGGTGCAAGTTCTCTCCATCCACAGCTTTCTAGCAGACACATGATGATTTTGGGCCAAAAGGAACTGGTAATTTGAACTGTTTCTAATCCTCTCCACCTTGGCTACAAGCCCACTTCCAGCTTATGAACAGCAATCCCAAAGCTTGACACTGCCATCATCATGCTTCACCATGGGGATGGTATTCTTTTTGTGATGCACAGTGTTGTTCTTGTGCCAAACAAACCTTTTGGTATTGTGGCCAAAAAGTGCAACCTTGGTCTCGTTATGCCATAATACATTTCCCCACATGCTGTTGGGGGACATTATGTATTTTTCTTGAGAAATTCACCAGACCTGGATGTTGTTCTGTGTGTGAGAAGGTTTCCATCTTCCAAACCTACCCCATAGGCTAGACATGTGGAGAATATGGGAGATTGTAGTCACATGTAGTACACACCCGGTACTTGCCAGTGATTCCTGCAACTCCTGCAGTGTTGCTGTAGGTCACCTGGCAGCCTCCCTGACCAGTTTGGGTCTTGTCTTTTCCACACATTTGGAAGGATGTCCAGTTCTTTGCAATGTCACTGTTGCCCCATATTTCCACCATCATTTGATGACTGTCTTGACAGTGTTTCATGGTATATGCAATGCTGTGGAAACATGTGTGTACCCTTCTCTGGGATGATACCTTTCACAAATAAGATCCATTTGCTGCTTCATAAGTTGTATGCGAACTATGCCTGTTGCTGTAGCAGGCAACTGAGTAAAGTTAGGATAATCCTGGTAGGACAGCTGACCATTATTTGCTATTAATCAAAGAGTCTCTGTAATTGATGGCAGGTGTGTACCCAAGAAGACGTAATGCTGTCATAATATCAAAAGCTGCTTCAACACAGTTTTAGCTTCAGCCTGTGCACACGTATGCATCCAGCTCCTTGTAAGTTTTTTATGTGTCATAATTGTTCGCCGAACAGATTTGTTTGTTTTACAATTGAAGTACAGGTTATAGGTGACATGAAAGGTTGGAAGGGTTTGGAAATGTGTTATTGTGCTCTCATTTTTGTATTTCACAAATACCTGGCATTTTAACAGGTGTGTGTACAGCATTTATATGCACTGTATAACACTAATTTATAAAATATGTCCCTAGCTTTGGGCCTTCATCCCCCCATTTTGTCAATCTTGCAATGGCAGATTGTGAGGCATGCTACAGATATGTGACATGTCCTGAATATAGGCCCCTGTGATGAGCACTGTGATGCGATGCAGTTAACCCCACAACAAGTAAATATGCAGATATTGCAAAATAGCTGAGAGTAACAGTTGTGTGCACAGTCACATGCATGACCTTAACATGCCTGGGGTACTGGTGAGCCACAACAGGAAAATCCCATACTCACCGGCTTCAGGCTGCTGTCCCATGTGCAAACCAGATGGACCTATGTAGTTGTGGGGGAGAGGTATTGTCAGCAGACTCACATTTGGCATTGGTACAAGATGAATGCTACATGTCTGCACAGGTACAGTACAAGCTATGATAGTACACAATTTGCTGTCCCTCACCATAGATGTGCAATTGTGTGCATTACTAAATACCACCCACAAATGCAGTTTGAACTGATATAAGCATCTAGATAGTCTATTGAAGACAGTATCACTGCTGCATGATTAAATTGCTGTGCACTGTGGACTTACCTGGACACTCCTCACCTGTTGCCTGGGTGCCACCCACTTCCATGACTGGTGTTTCATGTGCTGGCTGTTCTGTGGGGGCTGCCCCAAGGTTGGCAAGGAGCTCCTCTGTTGCCGTAAGTGGGGTCTGTGTGGTTTGACCCTCACCTGTAGTAGTACGGTCCCTGGCCACGGCAGCAGCCCTTTGCCGGGAACGACATATCAGGTCAGTTTCCCAATGCCTGACCTGATCCATGTGTGGCCATGGTGGCCCAAGGTGTTCACTCTGTGGACAAGGTTGACCCACAGGGTAGTCTGCTCCCACATATTTTGTCAGCTTTGGCCAAACAGCACCACATGATGCTGTATTATTGCTTCAGTAATATGTGCAGTCTTCTCTGCAGTGTATGCCTGCTGATGCTGCACGGCACCTGAAGACATAAACAGGGAAACACATCACATGACTTCAGACATCGCCCAGAGTTATTTACAGAGCCAGCACATCAATATTGCCTATCATTAGCCACCACTTACAACCACCATTTCACACAGAGCTAATCAGAGGAGGGGCACTGAGCAAAACTCTGATCTGTGATATATATAACATTAAGTATCATGTTTTTTTGCTTATTTGTACTAGTTATTGCTTATTCTAGATATTTATAGCACTTTTAGTGTCTGCTGCATACTGTTTACTGTATTTTATAGCTATAAACAAATCTGCATGGTTGTACTAAAATTGTCTGCCTCACAGGGCCTGATAAATAAGATTTTTACTGTCACACTGTTTGTAAATCTTTTCTAGCTAGTTTCACCGTGTGTAAGGTATTAACTGGACATTTTCTGCATTTGTTAAACATCTGTTTGTTCTGATTTCCTGCCAATGAGTTATCATACCCTCCCTATTGGTGTCTTGTTCTTATACTTGGTGGGCTTTGCAGTTGCCCTCTCCTACTGTAAATTTGATCTGAGACACTCCTCCCAGTCTAGTGTCATTAGCAAATTCTACCTTATACACAGAGAACATTAGAGAAGGCCAACCCACTTAGTTTCTTAACCTTGAATTATCTTCTGCTCCTCCTTTCTCCCTTTCCATTTTACTAAAAAAAAAGAAACTTTGCTAGAATCTCCCTGTGTTCTGACTGATTGTGCTTCTCAGCTGATAAGTATATATTTTTGGCACTTTTTAACTGTTCAGAGTTGAATAAAACAATAATTGAATTCAGTTCAGAATATATTTTGAATACATTGCATCAATTTAAACTGTATTTGCTTCAATACTGCTACACACTCAAGTGTGCTAGCTTGCACAGCACTTGAATTGTTTTTAGCTGCTTTTCTGTAAAAAAAAATTCTAAGCTTGTTTCCTGCCTTTCCTGTAACTAGTCTAGTCCAGATACAGATTTGCTGTATCCAGGACTTTTTGTAAGCTTCTGAGCCCCTAAGCCTTTTTGTGTTGGAGGGAAGCCTTCTAGCTTATCAGTGGCAGTGATAAGCACTAGGTAGCCTATATACCACAAGGTGAGTGGTTTCTGGCCCAGAAATTGTAGTTTATTGGTTGTTTGGGCAGTTTTCCATTTTTTTCAACTTTCTGGTTTAAAAGCTCACATTTGCGCTTGTTTCCCACCTTTCCTATAACTAGTCTAGTCCAGATACAGATTTGGTGTATCCAGGACTGTTTGTAACTTCTGGCTTCTGAGCCCCCCAAGCCTTTCTGTGTTGGAGGGAAGCCTTCTAGCTTATCAGTGGGAGTGGTAAGTGCTAGGTAGCCTATCTACCACAAGCAGAGTGGCTTCTAGCCCATAAATTATAGTATATTGGCCGTTTGGGCAGTTTTTCCATCTCTTTCAACTTTCTGGTTTAAAAGCCCATGTTTGCACTTGTTTCCTGCCTTTCCTGTAACTAGTCTAGTCCAGATACAGATTTGCTGTACACAGGACTGTTTGTAAGCTTCTGAGCAGTGCCAAAGTCTGCTCTTCAGCTTTTCCTTTAGATATGCTAGTTCTCTCCTCTCCTGCACTTTTACTAACTTATTAGTCTACACTTTACCACACTTCTTGTAGCAATTATTGTAGCACCAGCACTAAACATTCTACAAGGAAACAGCTCCAGTACTTATTATTACTGTCCAGCCCTCCAGGCATGTCTAAAGGTCAGTTCCTTGTGCTTTCTCCTATTAAACTGGGGAACTTGGGCATCCTGAAGCAATGCAGCAACTGCCTCATGTACACTGACAACCCTCTGTTATTACCTCCCAACACTCAGACTTGGGAGAAATGCACTTATATATCCAAATTGGAAGCCACGCACTCTCCAGCCAAGAGTGGAATAGCTGGTGAAGAGGAGAAGGTCAACACTTACACCACACCACATGGAAACACATAGCCCTCCAGAACACATACCAGCACTACCTTCATATAAAAACACAAACCATACACCTACCTTTGAGGAGGCTCTCAATAAAAATCTACCCAAACAGCAGAGACCTCCAAGACAGAAATGCACTCGACCACTACAACACAACACTAATCACGAGACACATACCTCTCCTAAACAGTGTGCCACTCAACCAAAGCCCCTAAGGCAAAACAGCATTTCCAACACACTAGTCATAGTTCGCTCAATAGTGAGGGACACTGATGTCCCACTCATTAGGTTGAATAAGGAGAAAGTAACAGTCAGTTACCTGTCAGGCACCAGGATCTGCCACATAATGCATGCACTCAGGTCCCTCAACAACAGGTAAAAATATGACTCTGTCATTGTACATGTGGGTGTGAATTACCTGAGATGTACCTCCCTGGACTACATGAAAAGAGACATGGAGGAGCTCTTGGATTATGTAGCCCAGGCGGGTATGACCCTAGCCCTGAGTAGCATCCTACCATCACCCAGAATAATACCACAGTACAAGCAGAAAATGATTGATTTCAACAATTGGTTAAGTTTCTGGTGTCATTCTAAGCGGAACCAGTATCTGTCTGCCTGAGATGACATGACTGACAGACCTCAATGCTTTGCCAGAGATGGCCTGCATCTGTCACCCCATGGGCTTCCAGATACTGGCCAAGGCTCTTGCCACCCATATAGTGCCTTTTTTAGGTCGTGATCCAAAGACCAAATTACCACCATAACAGCTACAAACAAATTCAATATGAGGGTCATGCTGCTCAACGCTAGAAGTCTACATCTCAAAACGCACTCTCTCAAAGCACTCCTTAAAATGGAGAACATTGACATTTGTGCCATTACAGTGACATGGTTCAAGGCAGCAGAAAGCACCCCTGCACTACCAGTCTATAACTCATTCCATACCTTTTGGCCCCAGAACTTGGATCGAAGCTCCAAAGGTATTGGGCTCCTAAAAACAGAGGTGGCTAACTTCACAGTACTCATGCAAATGGAGAATAGTTGCATGACCACTGAATCACACACCAGTGCACTGTACGAACATGTACACATATGCATGGATCTCGCCATACCCAATAGAACCAAGACGCTCTCCTCCAAAAAAGGAAGCCAATCTGGTGGTCCCCTGCCATAAACAAAGTCTACAACAGAAGGAGAAAACTGATGCTGAATAAGGTGAAGTCCCAAGACTGGAAAAACTCCCTTATCAGCCTCAACAAAAAGTTGAGATCCCTCATCAAATCCTATAAAGCTAGCTATGAAAACAGAATTGCAGCAGATAGTAAAGACAACCACAAGGCCTTCTATAGTTATGTAAAGAATCTCAATGGCAATACTCAGGTTTGCTCTGAGCTGCTGCACAATGGTACCTCCTATACCGAGCCAACAGATATTGCCAATATACTGACCGACAGATTCAGTGCCTTTACCCCTCTCTCCCCCCAAAGGCCCAGTCACAATACCAGTAGACTGCCAGGCATTCAGTATTACTGCTGGATGGGTTAAAACAGCACTGGCCAAGGCCAAGAACACAGCTTCTATGGGACCTGACAATATCCCTGGCTATGTTTTACATGAACTACAAAGTGAACTGGCACCTCACCTGTGCGCCCTGTTCAACCACAGCCTCACCTCAGGCTTTGTCCCTACCAAATGGTACACTGCTACAGTCATCCATCTCCACAAAGGAGGAGTGACTACAAACCCTGGGAACTATTGCCCCATTAGTCTGATGAGTCTGATATGCAAAGCTATGGAGCGTATTGTCATGGACCTGATAAACAAGGATATAGGGAATCTCCAAACTCTGGATCCCACACAGTTTGGTTTTGTGAAGGGTAAATCATGCTTGTTGAAGTGAGTTAACTTCTTTGAGTCAGTCACCAGAGCTGAGGATGAAGGCAATGTGGTTCATACAGCCTACCTTTATCTGGCCAAGGCCTTTGATACCATTCACCACTCAGGAATCATAGAAAAACTCACTAAGCTAGACATCAACCACTATATCACTAGTTGGGTTGCAAACAGGCTCACAGGTAGAACCCACAGTGTGAAAGTAGCTGACTCCAAGTCGACTGCTGATCAGTCATGGGTGGAGTCCGACAGGGTTTAGTCCTGGGTCCTCTCCTGTTTGGTATCTACTTCTCTGAAGTCCAGACCAACATGATGGGACTCTGGCTGACAAAGTTCACAAATGATTGCAAGTTGGGAGCTATATTAACTCCTGGAGTGATGTTGACATCCTACAGAAAGGCCTCCCTGAGACCAACTAATGGTGTCAAAACCATGGCCTTAAGCTCAATGCCAAAAAATGTGTCATCATCCCCACTGGGAAAAACACAGTTCCCATGAATTACCACATTGATAGCATTATAAGAGATCTGGGAACACAGGTTGACAGCAACCTCTCTTTTGACCACCACATTGCCACTGTGGTCAGAAAGTCCTTCTATGTGGCACATCTCATTACTAAGGGTTTTGCATCCAGGAAGAAAGAGGTCATTGTCTCCCTCTACTCTTCCTAAATTAGGCCAATCATTGAGTACAATGCCCAATTTAGCATGTACCTCACTAAACACCTGGACAAAAGTACCTCACAAAGAGGATCCTAGGCCTTAAACATGTGTCCTATATGGACAGACTCAAAAAACTCCAATTATTCTGTGTCTCATATCGCCTACTTAGAGGCGATCTCTGCTTGACTTACAAAGCCAAGTCTGACCCAGCACTGTTAGCAATGCTACATCTAAAGAAATCCCAATCCCTTCACACCAGACACTCCAGAGGCCTCAACCTCATTACCACAATCAACAGAACATGCTGGAGGGACAGATTCATAACCCAGAGACTGCCCATGGTATGGAATAGACTTCCCATACATGTCAAGCAGAGCACCTCACTGGCCCTCTTCAAGAGAACTCTTGATGAGTGAATGGGAAATAGAAAATTCACCCCAGGGATCACACCAGTGGCTTCACTCGACACAGGCACTGGGAACTAAGGTCAGGTGGCATGATGCCAGGGTAATCCTATGGGCTAGACTTGTAAAGGTTCCAGGGACATTAGCCTAGTACACACCTATAAACCTATGAACATCATACCCCTGTCATCTATCAGCACAATATGAATCTGCATTGCACTTCTGGTCCTGAAGTGTCATGTTCCCCCCAGTGAGGGCCAGTACATTGCATAAACCACCAGTCATCTTTCATGTTTGAGTAGAGGGATGACAGTGGCCGTCTTCCTTGCAGATGGGATGTCAATGTTGCTCAGGCTTTGCTTGCATACAGTGTACAATGGAGCTGGAAGCATATGCCTGAGTTCATGTAGGATGCATACAGGAATGTTCTCAGGTCCCATGGAGACTTGCTTTTGTTGACTTTGATTAGGCAGTATGCACCTGCTCCCTGATGATGAGGGGAGGGGTGCTGTGCATATCCACCTACACTGATGGTGAGCCAGTGGGGTGATGTTTGCCTTAAACCTGTCTGCAACAGATTGGCTATAGCTATGGTGTGTGTGTGTATGTGGTGTGATTGACTACCATTACAGGGTGGGTTGGGTTGCTGCTTCTGAGATTGCAGACATATGTGAAGACAGACTTTTGATTGCCCTTGGTGGATGTGTCCAATTTGTAGTCATAGTTAGCCTTACAGTAATCCACCTCTGACCTTATATGCTCGTTCAGACAAAGGTTGACTTGCAGCCAAGTCGGTGCCTGCTCAGGCTTTGCCCTGTACAGCCAATCTTCTTCTTCTTTCGGTTTTTCCCAGTTAGGGGTCACCACAGTGGATCACCTGTCCACTCATGATTGGCAGTGGAGTTTTACAGTGTCAAGTTGCAAGCCAGGCACCCAACCTTCCACAGAAGGCACACACACACACACACACACACACTCACACCTATGGCCAATTTAGAGTATCCTATCCACCTGCAGCATGTCTTTGGGATGTGGGAGGAAACCAGAGCACCCGGAGGAAACTCATGCGACCACAGGGAGGACATGCAGACTCCGCACAGAAGGCACCCCAGCCAAGGATCGAACTGGAGAACCTCTTGCTGTGAGGTGACAGTGCTAACCACTGCACCACCATGGCCACCCTTTTGCCCTGTACAACCAATATAGGGACCAATTATGTGGTTTGTGTATTGCTACTGTTCCAGCAAAGGGGATTACTCTACTTTGGTGGAGACAGGTTTTACAGGTAAGGTATTGCTGAGTACATACAGCTATGTCGGTGGTCATATAGCTGTTTGTAGTAGGCATGGACACAAGGTCATTACACAGTTGGACACATATCCAATTTCAATCTGATAATCATGCTTATTCTAGTACCCATGTCTGTGTCAGGGCAATGCAACAACCAGTAGCTGTAGAAATCTAACTCTGTTGGATGCACAGAAACTGAGATTACACATGTGTACAACATGTACAGCTTATTTACCTGACATTTTGCATCCCATGTCTGTTGTTATGAGGCAGCCAGGTACACCTACTCATACATACATGTGCACAGGTAATACCTGATATACATTTCTGTTCTATGTCAGTATGGCACACTGTATTTACACTCTTGCTGCTCAGTCATTCCTGTCAACCTGTTAGAGCAGAACATCTAGAGGACGCCACACATACATGGGGGAGTGATGGGCCAAAATTAGTGACACTTTCTTAATATTGCTGTAATACACTTAAGCCATTTGATAGCACAATAGCCTTTGCAGTCACAGACATACCCTGGAGGATGTCTGATGCTCATATGGCAGGAAGAGAAGAGAAAGGCTAAGAGTGTGGTAGTGAGGGTAGGAACCTTTACTGTTGGCAGTGTGACTGGTATAGGGACAGAACTACCTGATATGATGGAAAGAATGAAGGTTGATATATGGCGTGTGCACAAGAGAACAGATGGAAAGGGGGGTAAGGCTAGGTGTATTGGAGTCGGGTCCAAACAGTTCTATCATGGTGTGGATGGGAGGAGAAATGGTGTAGGGGTTATCCTGAAGGAACAGTATGCCAAGAGTGTTTTTGGAGGTGAAAAGAGTGTCAGAGTGATGTTTATGAAGCTGAAAACTGATGGTGTAATGATGACTGTTGTTAGTGCATATGCTCCGCTAGTTCCGTGTGTGATGGATGAGACAAAACAATTTTGGAGTGAGTTGGATGAAGTGGTGATGACTGTACCCAAGGGTGAGAGAGTGGTGATTTGAGCAGATTTCAATGGGCATGTTAGTAAAGGGAACATAGGGGATGTGAAAGTGATGGGTAGGTATGGTGTTAAGCAAAGGAATGGAGAAGATGAGATTGCGGTGGAGTTTGCAAAAAGGATAGACATGGCTGTGGTGAATATATATTTTAACCAGACAGAGGAGCATAGGGTGACATACAAAAGTGGAGGAAGATGCACACAGGTGGATTCTCTCCTATGCAGGAGGGCCTGTTTGAAGGGGATTGGAGTCTGTAAAGTGGTGATGGGGAAAGTGTAGTTAGGCAGCATGGAATGTTGGTCTGAGGGATGATGTTGGTGATCAAGAAGAGAAGGAGGAGTGTGAGGGCAGCACCTAGGATCAAATGGTGGAAACTGAAAAAGGGTGATTATGAGGTTGAGTTCAGTAAATAGTTAAGACAGGCAGTGGGTGGCAGTGCAGAGTTACCAAATATCTGCGTAACTGCAGCAGCGCTAGTAAGGGAGATGACTAGAAAGGTGCTTGGTGTGACATCTGGACAGAGGAAGGAGGACAAGGAGACCTGATGTTGGAATGAGGAAGTACAAGGGAGTATACAAAGAAAGAGGTTGGCAAAGAAGAAGTGGAATTGTCAGAGAGATGAAGAAAGTAGACAGGAGTATAAGGATAGGAGGTGCATGGCAAAGAGAGGTGGCAAAGACTAAGGATTTGGCATATGAAGGATTGTATGAAAGTTAGGCACTAAGGATGGAGAATAGGACCTGTACCAATTGGCTAGACAGAGGTATAGAGCTAGGAAGGATGTGCAGCAGATAAGGGTGATAAAGGATAATAAGGGAAATGTACTCACAAGTGAGGAGAGTGTGTTGAACAGATGGAAAGAGTACTTTGAGTGGCTGTTGAATGAAGAGAATGAGAGAGAGTGAAGTTTGGATGATGTGAGTATGGTGAATCAGGAAGTGCAATGGATTAGCAAGGATAAAGTAAGGATAGCTATGAAGAGGATTAAGAATGATATGGCTATTGGCCCAGATAACATACCTGTGGAAGCATGGAGGTGTTTAGTAGAAATGGCAGTGGTATGTTTAACCAGATTGTTTAATGTAATCTTGGAAAGTGAGAGGATGCATGAGGAGTGGAGAAAAAGTGTTTGCGTACTGATTATAAGAATAAGGGTGATGTAATCTTGGAAAGTGAGAGGATGAATGAGGAGTGGAGGAAAAGTGTTTGGGTACTGATTATTATAATAAGGGTGATGTGCAAAGTTGTAGTGACTACAGAAGGATAACATTGATCAGTCACAGTATGAAGTTATGGGAAAGAACATTGGAAGCTAGGTTAAGAAGGGAGGTGAGGATTAGTGATCTGCAGTATGGTTTCATGACAGGAAAGAGCAGTACAGCTGGAATATTTGCTTTGAGAGTGTTGATGGAGAAGTACGGAGAAGGTTGGAAGGAGTTGCTTTGTGTCTTTGTGGACTTACAGAAAGCATATGACAGGGTGCCTAGAAAGGAGCTGTGGTATTTTATGAGGAAGTCAAGAATGGCGGAGGAATCTGTAAGAGTGCTACAGGATATGTACAAGGGTAGTGTGACAGCAGTGTGTTCTGCAGTGGGAGTGACAGGTGCATTTAAGGTGGAGATGGGATTACATCAGGGATCAGCTATGAGCCCTTTCTTATTTGCAGTAGTGATGGATAGGTTGACAGACAAGATCAGACAGGAGCCCCCATTGACAGTGATGTTTGCAGATGACATTGTGGTCTGTAGTGAGAGTACGGAACAGGCTGAGGAGACCCTGGATAGGTGGAGATATGCTCTAGAGAGGGGAGGAATGATGGTCCCCAGGACTAAGTCAGAATATATGTGTGTGAATGGGAAGGAGGATAGAGGAACGGTGAGGATGCAGGGAGTAGAGTTTGCAAAGGTGGATGAGTTTAAATACTTGGGATCAACAGTTCAGCATAATGATGAGTGTGGGGAGAGGTGAAGAAGAGTGTACAGGCAGGATGGGGAGGGTGGAAAAGAGTTTCAGGAGTGATTTGTGACAGACAAGTACCTTTAAGAATGAGGAGGAAGGTCTAGAAGACGGTAGTGAGACCAGCTACATTATATGGGTTGGAGACAGTAGCATTGACAGAAAGGCAGGCATCAGAGCTGGACGTGGCACAGTTAAAGATGTTAAGATTTGCACTGGGTATGACGAGAGTGGACAGGATTAGGAATATGTATGTTAGAGGGTCAGCCCAGGTTGGACAGTTTGGAGACAAAGCCAGAGAGTAGTGGGATTATTTTGTTTTGGCCATGTGCTGAGGAGGGATGCTGAGTATATTGGGAAAAGGATGGTAAGAATGAAGCTGCCAGGTAAGAGGAAAAGAGGAAGGCCTAAGATAAAAGGTGTATGGATGTGGTGACAGAGGACATGCAGGTGGTTGGTGTGACAGAACAAGATGTAGAGGACAGGAAGAAATGGAGACATATGATCCGCTGTAGAGAACCCTAATGGGAACATCCAAAAGAAAAGTAGGAGATGTTGTAATGTTAGTATTCACAGGTTGCCAATGATTCGCCAGACATAACACAACTCTGTGAATAAATGACTACAAATATGAGGCACACATATGGTCATTGTGCATACCCTGGACAATTGAATGGTAGGAGCCCAGTATATCACATGCGGTTCAACACACACATCTGCAACAGTATTTCACTATGCAAATACCCTGTACAGGTCTCTCACATTTCAGAGACAAACATGTATATCATAGTTGTATTCACAATTAACATATGAATATCTACAACATACCAGTAGCTGGCCTAGCAGTGTCACATTCAGTATTGTTCGACACACACTCAAGTAGTAGTCATATGTGAGCCATCCTTTACTGGGGTAACTCAGGGGCCTGAGCTGTGATCTATGTCACTGCAGACACACCCAGATGCTATGGCCATATGTTCTGATCAGCAATATATCAGTACAGCAAGTCTTGTTGAGACATATTTGTTGAACTTCTTATTTCCCATTATTACATACCCCCTACTGCATTCCATTACATGCATACTTGTTTGACATACCTTTTTTTTTCAAGTAATGCTAGTTGATTCCAATATGTGTTGTTTGGTGGCTTTGTCTGTCTGTCTGTCTGTCTGTCTCTCTCTCTCTCACTTTCTGTCTCTCTCTCTCCCAGATGTAGGGTACACATCTGTTTGGCATAGGCAGCAGCTTGCCTTTTGTAGGTGATGCTTGTGAGCAGCTGATGGCCTGTGGATCAATTGGTATCCCCCATTTGCTAACTGCATGTACAACAGCTGTGGTGTTATTCCTAGAGCCAATGACATGGCAACACAATCCTATAATTGAGTACTTCATGTGGGTGTTGCCCCTTTTCCTTGCCTGTGAGGAGAACTTTGTGGAGGTGTGTGAACAACAGTATCACAGAGGGTAGTTGGAAATACCTCTTACAAAGAAAACTGTAGAGACAGCCCAACAAATTGGGGGAGAATGTTCCAGACATAGGGACAGAATGTGAGTATTGCTGTTATACAGTTGAATTAATGCTAGTTTAACAGGGCTTGTGTAGTCATGGCTTTTCTGCATGAGTTTAAATCTGACAGTGTTATGTGGTTGACATAACTCTCACCTGTAGGGCTATCTGTAGAATGGTCAGATTTTGGACTCTCATGTTTGGTGTGTTCCTCAGACATTTTTTGTCTTTGGAAAACCAGTAGCATACTGTGGGGATTGCAGTCAGTAAATGGTATCATCCATTTGTGTTTATGATGTCATATCCCTCAGAAAATATATGTTACAGCAAACCCTGTTACACCACTAACTGTCTCAGTTTATAATAGCAATATTTCACATATGCCCCGTTTTTGGGCCTCTGTCCCCCAAGTATGTCAGGCTTTGTCCAGATGTCATGCATTAAGAGGTTGATAGGTAGGGTATACCATTATCTAGTGCCTTCATTCCTGATACCATCCCAGTGATGGATGAGAATGCCAGACATGTTATGTGTAAGAGGCCTTATATATGAAGACTAAGCCTGGACATTCTGTGGGACTCTGAACAGTTGAGAGGTATGCGTATTTCTGGCGATTGTTTACAGACTGTCAGGATTGTGTAGCAGTGTAGTGTATCAATGTTATTTGGCCTTTGTAGGGGGGGGTAGATGTATCTGTTATGGCTCCTTTTCTATCTACCTGTGCATGCTGCTCCAGTTTCTGGTGGTCTATCGGCTGTATATGTTTGTAGGGGCAGACTGAGACATGTCCCATACCATGGTCAGGCATCATACTACACTCTGAATTGGGCCATTATATGTTGGGATACTGTGTGAGTGGCAAACATTTTGAGATGTTTTTGTTCACACAGTCCTTATACTGTACTGTTCCTTTGGCTTACCGGTATGTCACTGTGACTGTGGTGAAATTGGTTATGGGTGTGCACCTTCACACTGGTGTCTGTTTTTAAGTGCTGTTACATCCCTGTAGTGCCTGATATATTTGCAAATACATGTGTAATTTCGCATAGCAAATTTGGGTTTGTGTTGTGTCAGTCTGACTGTAGTTTGGACTGTGTTTGGTGACATGCTTAGCAGCTGAGTGTAGTTTCCCTAATGTGATATGTCCAGATATGTGTAGGCTGTACTGTTGCCCGGCCCCCATAAGTGTTGTGTATTACTGACACATCAGTGGGATGATGTGGGGATTTAATTCACTAACTAGTGAGAAGCAATTGAGTGTTGGACTTGTGCTATTTCAGTCAATATATGCTAGGATAGACAGGAGGGTGTTACTGCAGCAACTGTGTCAGCTTATGTACTACAGTATTTCAGATATGTCCCTATTTTCATGGCTTTCTCCACCCACTTTGTCAGGACTGGTCCAGATTCATTGCATTAAGGGGTTCTGAGCCTACCTCTGGACTGGCCAGATTGTTTAAGGATGTCCAGGTTTATCGCTCATATTTCTGATCCGTTCCACAGATTCATTATTTTTATTTCCTTGGTAAATCACTTTGATGATCTCAGGATTTCTGTCAGTAAATGATGACATACATTTCAGTTTCAGAACTCACATCCTTCAGAACATGTATGCTGAAACAAACCATGTCACTCTGGCAACAATCTACATTTATAAGAGCAATATTTAAAATATGTCCCTAATTTTGGCCCATTGTCCCCCCATTTGGACAGCCTTTGGCCAGATTTCTTGCACTAAGAGGTTGAGAAGTATGGTGTTGAGGTATGACTCCACTAAATTTTATAATTTTTATATATATATATATATATATATATATATATATATATATATATATATATGGATCTACTTCATATGATCAAAAGCTCATATGATCTACAACCATTTGACTGACACCAAAACACCTAAAGCTGAAAACACCTAAAGCTCATATGATCAAACTCATAACATCAATACATGAAATCCAAAGCATTATGCCCTTTCCACACTATAGTGTGACCCTGGAGTAGGAATAAATAGATAGGGGGTGTGGGGGGTTAAGCCTCTCATATATGTCATAAATTTTAAACATACATATGGATACTTATAACAGAAATTACTAAATTTATTTAAATTATGTAGGGGGCTCCACCCCCCACACCCCCAATGTTAGGGGCTGTGCCCTCCACACCTCCCCTAACTATTTAGTCCTACCCCAGGGTCATGATACAGTGGGGAAAGGGCATAATGCTTTGGATTTCATGTGTCGATGTTATGAGTTTTGATCATATGAGCTTTAGGTGTTCTGAGCTTCAGGTGTTTTGGTGGCAGTCAAATGGTTGTCAGTCATATGAGCTGTCGATCATGTGACATAGACCCATATATATATATATATATATATATATATATATATATATATATATATATATATAAAGAAAAAATATATTTATCTCTATTTATATTATGTATATATTTTTCCATATACATATATACATGTGTATATGTATACAAAACCAGACTGATTCTACAGAATATTTTCCCTACTTTTGAGTGACTCTACTCTATGATATGTTTGAAAAAGCATCGGCAATCCTTGCAACTCAAATGGTGTAGTGGTACATTGCCATGATTATTGTGTACAGGACCCTGGATTCAAGACTTGGCTGGTCTGATTATTTTGTTGCTAGGCAGAACAGTGGCTGATGGAAACAGAGTGATTAAAGCAGTTTTAAGCAGTTGTAAGTGCATTTGCATGATAATAAACAATGCCAACACATGGTTAAATATACAGATGCTTAATCTGTGCTGGCTTCACTTAGCATTGTGCAAACTCACTTACTCCCGCTTACACCCATGCTAATTTCTTTAAAAGAAAAGAAAAGGGGGTGATAGGAAAGTGGTGAAAAAGGAGCATGCAGAAGGAAAACAATATGAAAGATAACTAGGGATGTGCAGGATGAGTGTAGGGATGGTCCATAGCTGTCCATTTCATATACAGCAACAGCAGTGCATTTGTACAGAATTTGGAGGTGAATTTGGACACTCAAACCCTAGAGAGATGGGTGAGGACAACAGAAATGTGTTGTCAAGCCAATTGGACCAGATTGTATGTGTCCAGTAGATATGTGTGTGAAATGGACAGTTATGTATGGGGAGATTTTTTTTGGGGGGGACAGATGCCTTTTTCTTTTTTTTTAAGGTGAGAGTGGGATGTTGGGGAATGATTGTAGGTACGTCTGGGCAGGTAGGTTGGGTAGGGAGATAGACAAGACAGCAGACAGGGGGTATATGACACATGAGGGGGTAAACATATTTGATGGGGAGGGTGGTTGGGAATCCGAAGCCCATGGGCCCCCATATGGTTACAGTGGGAGTGAGATCCCCTCCCATGGGCAGTCACCACTGCACCTTCATGGCCCCAAAGGTGGATTTGCTGGGAGCTGGACAGGAGGGGCGGCCTGCCCCTTGAGGTGCACCAGGCAGCTCTCAATCTGGCGCAGCTGCTCTCCAAACTCAGGTCAAAGGGTGCTGAACAACAAACCGCAGAGCTGACTGTGGGTGATGGCCTCCTGTCCGCACCTACTCCTGGGGAGAGGCGACGGGCTCCACCCCTCTGGTAGTTCCACCCAAAGGTGGTGCAGGACCAGCAGATAAGGGAGATCCTGGTTGGGTCCCAGACATGCTGGGGCATGCTGCCACAGCCAGATGAGGTGGGGCAGGTGGATCCACTGGGATCTGCCTTCCCAAATGCGCTATGGTGTTGAGGTTTTACAAAATATGTTGGTTAATCATGAACAACACATTTTAAGATTAGTTATAACAACATCCATGGGTGTTCCAATTAACCCCATAAAACAGATTTGAAATGGTTGCATAGCAAACAGAACACATGCATAAATGGAAAAACAATATGCATCGTAACAGCATGCCAGTAACACTGATGGCAACAAGCCGCCAACAATGGTATATGAACAGGATATGTTAACATGCAAGCAATCAAACATATTAACAATAATATAACACAAGTTCCAACATTGTGTTGGAGCACAACATACCCGTAGTATATGAGTAATAATTATTGATGCATATGGGGGGCAGAAAATCCATTAACAACTGTTTATGCTTCTATTTTCCACAACTGTACTGCTCGATACTCTATGGGTCTGCCCTCACTTTACATCTACCTATGGCCATAGCTTCTGTAGCACAGACATACCTATTAAACTGTCAGCCTGGAATGGTATGAGGCAAACTGTGACAACTCTGCGTACATGACTAGAGGGGACTCGTACATATCAGGGTTACATATCTGATACAGGAGGGGTACCCTAAACTGCTGTTATGTGAGTGTGCTACAGGCATACATCAACTAGTTTCCTATCTGTGTCCAGGATTATTTGCAGCAGGGACCACTAGCCATGACAGTGTGGCACTTGAGAGACATGTATCAGAAACATACCTCTCAACCTCTTAGAGCATGAGATCTGGACAAAGCCATACATAAGAGTGGGACAAAGGCCCCTAAATATGGGCAATTTGTAGATATTGCTCTTACATACTTATAAAGTTGATAAAATAACAGGTTTTGCATTTGCATGGCTTTTCTGATGGATATGATATTTGACACTTGTATGTCTATCATTATTTTCTAACTTCAGTCTACAATGGTTTGCCACTGATTTGCCATGACACCACTACTTTATGTAAAATGGACCACAAATCTGAAACAAATATCTGGACATTCAGTAAATATCTGTACAGTTGAAAGGTATGATTCGGGAAGAGTGCATGTATGCACCTACCCTGGTGTCATTTGTAGGCATGTGGTGGGACAATTGAACAGTTGTACACAGTTTATTAGTATACCCTTCATACAGCTACTGGCAACATTTACTTACCTGTAAAACCAGTGGGAAAAATATCTGTTACACTACCTGACTGTTTTTACATTTATTCTTGATTCCTTGTGTGTAGATATGCACACCTCTTAGTACCACTCCCTGGATTTGAACCATGTCTGGGTTTGCAAAAGTAACAACTAAGCTATTTCTCATCACACAGAGCCATTGGGGAACTAATGTTTCTTGTTTTAATGGTTTCTGCCTAATAGCCTCTTGGTTAGACAGTTGTTGAGCAGTGTTTGTGTGCAAATCCACTTAGCTGAGCTACCTGCTGCTTAGCATCCACGTCTTAGCAATTGTTACACCTGCTAAACGTAGCTGACCATTGCTAACCATTGCTCACTTTTACTTTTTTAAATATATCAGAGGACTGATTTCATTTATATGATATACTTTACATGACATCCCTCTATGTGCTTTCCTTACATTGGCAAGGGGTGTGACTATACTTGTATGGGGCACCTGTGTGTACATAGGTGGTTTTACATGTTGTATGCACTCACACTTACATTGTACACCAGCTACACTACCCTGGTTGACAAAAAACGTTGCTATATAATTAAAATTTACAAAAATAATTTTAACACTACTTTCCCATATAAAAAATAAGTTGCCTCTGTTGGTAGTCAAACCATGAATGCCTGCATGTAAAGCCAGGACTCTAACAACTACACTAGTTCAGGTTGGAAACTTTATCTGTATATTTGTATTTATCTCCTATGGGATGTTTAAGCTATGGTAAGCAGAGGGCCATAACGTGCATACCCGCTTAGCTATACTTAAACATTCCTTAACCTAGGAAAAAAAATTATAATATTATTATATTATTATGTTATTTAAGTGAGTATTGTGGTGTTCTGATAAGTCATTGAGGACTGCAATCAGGAAATAATGGCATACATTTGGCTTTCAGGTTCTATCCTTCAGAGATTCCTGCTAATAAATATCCTGTTTTCTATCAACTTTCTAAGTGTGTGAGGGCAATTTTTCAGAGGTGTCCCTATTTTATTGCTTTTTCCCTCTATTATTTGTGCCTTTGTCCGCATGGGCTGCGGTCAGTGAATATTGGCATACATTTGCTTTGAGACCCCTATCCTTCAGTAATTCATGCTAATGCATATCCTGTTTTCTATCAACATTCTAAGTTTGTGAGGGCAATAATTATGATGTGTCCCTTTTCAGGGATTTATCCCCCATTATTTGTGCATTTGGGCACATTTCCTGCTTTAGCAAGTTGCAGAGGTGTTGTATGGCACTTTTACAATGCAGGGGGTGTGTCACAGAAACTGTCACACACCCCCTGCATTGCTTTCCTGATGCTGTGTGTATTTCATTGTCTGCGGACACTATTATCATTTATTTCATTTCAGTGTCCGCGGGTACTGAAATACTGGCATAATGTTAGAGTAATTCCCTAATATTATGCCAAATCCTAATAGAAAGTGCCGTACGGCATTTTCTGAGTGCAGGGGGCATATTCAATGTCCGTGCACTACTTGAATACACCCCGTGCACTCGTTCATGGTTCATGTCTGTGTAGGTTGAACAGCAGCGTGCCTTCATGAATATGCAAGGCTCACTGCTGTGCTATACAGACACAAACCACTCCGTGCAAGAATAGTGCTATTCTTGCATGGAGTTTATTGCATCCCAGGGGCTGTCTTTATATACTCAGTCATCACTTGTAGCAATTTTATAAAGTTTATGTTTGTGTTGCAGTATATACAAGATCCTACAGGTGGATGATGATGTTCTTTCTACTGAACAAATGAAAGCATTCCTTTTTATCTCTCTGTCTCTCTTTTATCTGTCTCTGAAATGAAGCACATTTAAATATATTTCATGTCTCCTTTGCTTCTTCACAGGAAATGTAATGGATTCTGACTAGGAGGCTGAGGGAACACATCACTGTCTGTATGAAGAATCATGAACAACATCTCAGCAAGTTAAGACACTGTAATATTTGCCGATAAAGGGAACAGAATGGCATCAGCTAAAATATGACATTCTGACACATGTGGATACTCCTTGGGCACAATGCTGCAAGGTAATCCAAGGATGCTACTGAGCTGAGCAACCACAGTTAGGGAGTATTGCCTAATTCTAGTGTTGTCCTATGGTGATCGTAGGTCCCTGTGAGCTCTAGCTGCGTAATACCTGTGGTGACAGTCCCAGTCATGTGCTAACCTCATGCAGCCTGCCCATCTCCTCTCTGGATATATCCCTAATGATGTGTAAATATAGGACCCACACTGATCTCTGGCACCATAGTTTTGTGTATCACTCCCTTGTACAGCAGACTGCCATTGTCCTTACAACTGGGGCATGCAATGGTGTTCAAGTCATCGATATCTGTGCACTAACAGAAACCTGGTTCAAGGCTTCCGAGAGCACCCCAGCACTACCAGGTTATACCTCATACCATGCTTTTCGGCCCCAAAACTTGGACCATACTACAAAAGGAGGGGGGAGTATCAATATTCGTCAAAGATACCCACACCTCCAGGTTGGTGGCACAGCACGAAGCATCAGAGACTATCCATGTGAAACTAACAGTGGGTAAAACTTCCTTCCAGTTTATAGCCTGCTACAGACCACCCTCCCAAACCCAGGAACCCCACTCGGCCTTCCTGAAAACACTGGAAAATATGAAGGTCTCTCCAAACACCATTATACTGGGTGACTTCAACTACCCATACATAGACTGGGAGCATTACTCTAGCTCCAACACCATAGCCCAAAGGGTCCTAGAATTTATAGACTCAAATGCTATGGAACAATTTGTTACCACTCCCACAAGAGGGGAAAACATACTGGACCTGATCATCACCAACATGGGGACTCTATGCTCCAGACCAGAAGTGTATCCCTCACTGGTAAGATCAGACCATAAACTAATCTCACTTGTTACTCACATCCTGACTCCACCCCCTGCCCTGAAAACCACAGTGAAAAACTTCTTTAAAGCAAATTTCACACTCCTGAAAAACCGAGGTGGAATCCTTCAAAGCCCCCGGGCCTGTGAAAAATATGGCCCAGACCGCAGAATCCTTTATAAACACATTCTATGAACGCCTTCAGGAATGCATGGATCATGCAATCCCAAATAAAACCAAGACCCAATCCTCCAAAGGCAGACGTCCTGTCTGGTGGACCCCAGCCATAAACAAACTATACAATAGAAGGAGGAAGCTACTACATGATAGAGCAAAATCCCAAAAAGGGAAGGCATCTCTGATCAGTATTAGCAAAAAACTACGGGCACTCATAAAATCATCTAAGGCTAGCTTCAAGAGAAAAATTGCACAGGACACTAAGGATAATCACAAGGCTTTCTTTAGTTATGTTAGGAACCTGGGTGGGAATTCCCAGATATGCTCAGAATTAGTCCAAAATGACAAAAAATACACCGAACCCACAGACATTGCCAACATCCTAGCTGACAGGTTCAGCGCAAACTTCTCCCCCCCCCACCTTCCCACCAAAAGGGCAAATATTTATCCCAGCAGAGTGCTGCCCCCCTGACATCTCAGATGCTCAGGTAAGAGCTGCCCTCTCCAAAGCAAAAAACACAGCATCAATGGGACCAGACAGTGTCCCAGGCTGCATCCTACATGAACTCCAAGAAGAGCTAAACCCAAACATAAAACTACTGTTCAATCTCAGCCTTACTACAGGATACATACCCAAAGAGTGGCGTACAGCAACAGTGGTCCCTCTCCACAAAGGTGGTGCCTCAACGGATCCTGGAAACTATTGCCCCATAAGCCTGACTAGCTTGGTCTGCAAAGCTATGGAAAGGATGATCATGGACCTCATAAATAAAGATATTGGGGACCTACAGACACTGGATCCTACCCAGTTCGGCTTTGTTAAGGGCAGATCCTGCCTCTTAAACCTGGTTGATTTCTTTGAAACAGTCACCAAGGCCATTGATGAGGGGAAGGTGGTCCACACAGCCTACCTGGACCTCACAAAAGCCTTCGATACAATACCCCACTCGGGCATTATAGATAAGCTCACAAGCTTAAATATAAACCCCTATGTCACTAGATGGGTTGCAAACTGGCTCAAGGACAGAACCTACATGGTTAAAATTGCTGGAGCCATGTCAGACTCCAAACTATTTACAAGTGGCATCCCCCAAGGCTCAGTCCTTGGACCTCTCTTGTTCGGTATATATTTCTCGGAGGTACAGGCCAACACAGAAGGACTGCAGCTGACTAAGTTCGCAGATGACTGCAAACTGGGCGCCATAATTGACTCTTCAGCCGACACAAGCTTCCTCCAAAAGGGCCTCATAGAAACAGACAACTGGTGCCAGAGCCATGGCCTCAAGCTAAACGCCAACAAGTGTATAGTCATCCCCTTTGGCAAAAACAAAGTGCCCACAAATTACCACATAGCTGGCAATCCATTAAGTACAGAAGAAGTAATTAGGGACCTGGGGACCCAAGTTGATAGCAATCTCTCATTTGACAACCACGTGGCCAAAGTGGTTAGAAAAACATTTTATATAGCCCACCTAATCATGGAGGGATTCACATCTAGATCAGGGGAGGTCATCGTGTCTCTTTACTCATCCCTCATCAGGCCCATAATTGAGTACAATGCCCCTTTTGGGATGTACCTTACCAGACACCTGCAGCAACTGGAAAGACCCCAAAAGTACCTCACCAAGAGGATCATAGGGCTCAAACAGATGCCATATGCTGCCCGGTTAAAGAAACTCCAGCTCTACTCAGTGGCATACCGCCTGCGATCTGTGCCTGACGTATAAAGCCATGTCCAACCCGGAATTAATGGACATGCTGCACCTCAAAAAATCCAAATCCCATCGAGCTACGTGCTCGAGAGACTTGAACCTCAGCACTGAAATAAATAGGACATGCTGGAGGGACAGATTCATAACCCAGAGGCTCCCTTCACTCTGGAATAAAATCCCAGTCCAGGTTAGGCAGACTCCTCATTGACTCTCTTCAAGAGGAATCTTGATGAGTGGATGGGAGATCATAGGTTTATCCCAGGTATCACTTCTGTGTCACTGTTAGACAGAGTCACAGTATACTAACCTCGAAAAAGGGCATAGCAAAATTAATTTAAAATGGGTGGCGAAAGCCAAACACACTCTGGCTAGGCTTATAAGTGCCCTAGGGCAGATAGCCTAGTATGAACCTATGAACCTATGAACCTATAAGTGATAACCATTGTCTGATGTCTTTGGCATGCTATGGGCTGCTTTGAAATGTTAATACTGTCAAGACCTTGGTCATTTCTACTTTTTTTACATCATATTATTCAGTGATACTGTGATGGTCCCCCCAAACTCACACCTTTATTCCATTCTCCCCCTCCCATTTTTGTATACATCATAATTGCAGCTTAAGACAGCAAAGTATATAACTACATAAGCAAACATTTATATTCCCTATGGTTTCATGCCGGGAATGAGCACTACAGATGCAATGTTTGCTCTGAGAGTGTTGATGGAGAAATATAGAGAAGGTCAGAAGGAGTTACACTGTGTCTTTGTAGACTTAGAGAAGCCATATGACAGGGTGCTTAGAGAGGAGTTGTAGTATTGTATGAGGAAATTAGGAGTGGCAGAGAAGTATGTAAGAGTGGTACAGGATATGTACGAGGGAAGTGTGACAGTGGTGAGGTCTGCTGTAGGAGTGATGGATGCATTCAAGTTGGAGGTGGGATTACATCAAGGATCAGCTCTGAGTCCTTTCTTATTTGCAATGGTGATGGACAAGTTGACAGACGAGATCAGACAGGAGTTCACATTGACTCTGATGTTACAGATCATAGGATCATAGGGTCATAGGAGATTACTAGGCTATTGACCCAGAGGTCAATTTAAGCCTAGCTGTTTCAACCCAATGTAATACCATAGAGGTAGTAATCAATACCCAAGATTGCATTTAGTGATGACTGCCCATGTCCAGGAGGTTTGTGGGTGCTATCCCTGGTAAGAATTTACAGTGCTCCAGCCACACATCCAGGTTCCTCTTGAACAATGTCATAGAGGTGCTCTATTTCACATGAATTGGTAGCCTGTTCCAAAGACGTGGCAGTCCTGGGAGATAAATCTGTCCCTCCAGTATGTCCTATTTAAGTTGCAGGCCATATTTAAGTCCCAGGAATGGGTAACCCTAGATCTGATAGTGTGAAGGGACATTGTTTCTGCTGAAGGGAATGATGATGCATTTCTTTGCATTCAGTTTGAGACCGTGACTAATACAGCAGTCGTTGGTCTGTGTGAGACCATCCTGGAGTATACCAACATAATTAGTGGCTTCAATGATTGCACCTAGTTTGCAGTTGTCTGCAAACTTGGTCAGACACAACCCTTTAGTTTTGACCTGAACTTCTAAGAAGCATATACCAAACAGAAGGGGGCCCAGCACTGACCCCTGTGGCACCTCACTGGTAACAGGTCTGCTGGGTGATGTGGAGTCACCTACTTTGATAACATATGTCTGGTTTGTAAGCCAGTTGGCAACACGTCTTACAATGAAGGGGTTTACATTCAGTTTGCTAAGTTTATCAGTAATGCCTGATTTTGGGATTGTGTCAAAAGCCTTTGCCAAATCAAGGTATGCTGTGTGCACAGATGTGCCCTTATCAGTGGCCTTGGTCACACTTTCAAAGAAATCCACCAGATTTAACAGATTTTAACAGGCAGGATCTGCCCTTCACGAAGACAAATTAGGAAGGGTCCAGGCTTTGGAGGTCAGCTATATCTTAATTTACGAGGTCCATAATGATACATTCCATGGTCTTACAGCTTAGGCTGGTCAGGCTTATGGGTCTGTATTTCCCTGGGTCTGTTGCTTGGCCACCTTTGTGGAGGGTGATAACTGTAGCTGGTCTCCATTCCACAGGAACAAACCCTGTGGTTAGGCTATGATTGAAAAGGGTACTAAGTAGTGATGCTAGTTCATGTTTTAGCCTGTTTAGAAGACAGCCTCGGATATTGTGATCTGTAGTGAGAGTAGGGAACAGGTTGAGAAGACCCTGGAGAGATGGAGATATTCTCTCAAGAGGAGAGGAATGAAGGTCAGCAGGACTAAGACAGTATATATGTGTGTGAAAGAGAGGGAGGACAGAAGAATGGTGAGGATGCAGGGATTAGAGTTGGCAAAGGTGGACGATTTTAAATACTTGGGATCAACAGTTCAGAGTAATGGTGAGTGTGGAAGAGAGGTGAAGAAGAGAGTGCAGGCAGGGTTGAGTGGATGGAGAAGAGTGTCAGGAGTGATTTGTGACAGACGGGTACCAGTAGGAGTGAAAGGGAAGGTCTAGAAGATGGTAGAGAGACCAGCTATGTTATATGGGCTGGAGACGGTGGCACTAATGAAAAGACAGTTGTCAGCGCTGGAGGTGGCAGAGTTAAAGATGTTAAGATTTGCATTGGGTGTGATGAGGATGGACAGGATTAAAAATGAGTATAGAGGGTCAGCTCAGGTTGGACAGTTTGGAGACAAAGCCAGAGAGGCATATTGCATTGCTTTGGACATGTGCTGAGGAGAGATGCTGGGTATATTGGGAAAAGGATGCTAAGGATGGAGCTACCAAGTAAGAGGAAAAGATAAAGGCCTAAGATAAGGTTTATGGATGTGGTGAGAGAGGACATGCAGTTGATTGGTGTGACAGAGCAAGATGCAGAAGACAGGAAGAAATGGAAACAAATGATCCACTGTGGCAACCCTTAACAGGAGCAGCCAAAAGAAAAAGAAAGAAAAGGCAAAGATATATATATTCCTTACCACCACCCTTCTTGGTTTAATAATCCCTATCTGCCAAGCACATTTCTAACCCTCACCTCACCTCTCAACCTTTTCACACTCTTCTACATGTCCCCCCACAAAAAAAAACCCTCAGGGATTTCATCTCTTTTGAAATGTCTTCCCCTCTTTTCATCTCATCTTACACTCTCCTGCTGCTCTTGTCTTACTGTCCCACTCACAGCATAGGGTTTCCTCCCCTACTGAGTGGACATGGACCTCTTATACATCTCTATTAAGGATCTCTATTTCACTTATCTCAGTAATTCCCATTCAACTTCCCTATTCATATACCAAAGTATGTATATCCCCACCCATATTTTCTCCCTTACACACTTTTCATTGCATGTTACATCCAGTTTAGTTTACTACCAACCCACCCATTACAAGACACTCCCCTTAAACTACCCAGATTATTGTGTAAGTTCACCCCTATAATACATCTCCTTCTCATATGCAGCAACATTGAACCTAAACCTGGACCATTGCTTTTATCATCTGTTTTAATTAATGCCCACAGTATCAGGCACACAATGGAACAACTAAACAACTTTTTTTTCTCCATCTACCACCCTGACGTCATAGCTGTATAAATCTTGGCTTAAATCCACTGATCCTTCCATCCACCACTTTTTCCCTGAGCACAACTATCTTGATGGGAGACCTGGTTCTAGACCTGGTGGTAGAACACTACTGCTTTTTAAATTTGATTTAAAAGTCCAACTGTTAGCGCAAAGCAACACTACCTTAGACTCTTCCTAAATGGCAACTTCTTCATGAGCCCTCCCCTAATAACTTTCCAATTCATCTTGCTGTTGCTTACCTCCCTCCACCCTCCTCCTTAGCCATAATCAAAGCCATACTGCTTGAAATTACTTCCTCAATAAAAAATCTCGAAAACTTCATCCTACTAGGGATTTCAGTCTTAGCTTTCTTAACCCGAATCAGAACAATATATTGGAAATCCTTAATGACTTCAAACTCACACAAGTGGTCACTGAACCCACCATATCAAACTCTAACTATTCTCATCACTCACTTCTTGACCTTACTATTACTAATACTCCTAATATTATTTGCCAAATTCTCATTCCCCCCTCTCCTTCAGTGGCCAGTGTCCAATCAGCTTCAATATCTCTCACCACATAAACAAAATTCCTCCCTCTCTCATATCTTTCTATAATAAATCCAAATCCAACTTTCTGAAACTAAAGATGACTCTAGGCTCATAAGACTGGTCTCCTAAAAACAACCCACCCTCAGCCTCCAGCCAACGCTGTAATAAGCTAAGAAATCTATCTAAATAGACAATCAGGTAACAGAGAAGTCACATTATGAGAATGCATTAGTCATCCCTTCTGAACTCATTAGCACTTGGATCATCTCACATTAGAGTGTACACCTGCACTTACAGTCTTCATAGATATGGCCTCAGTCTTAGATTCAGCTATTCATTGTTGTAGGTGCAGTCTGAAAAATATCTGTTTTGAATGCCAAGCCCATTCTCAGCATAGCATAGCACCATGCAGAGGACAGAATGCAACAGCAAGTCACATTGTGTACTCCCCAGGATATGGTTACCGGTTTGCAGGGCAGCATCAGGGACATGTATTACATCACAACCCTTCACCAGACTCTGGCTCAACTGCTCCTTACTCCAGTCCTGCCCACTCAGCACCCACATATCCTATTTTGGCACATTTTTTAGTCAGTTTTGGATATTACAGTAGCCAGCAACATTCAAGGAGAAATACATACAGCAGTGCTGGCCATCTAAAGACAGGTTTGGCTAGTCAGCCCTTGGGTGTTAGTATCCCACTTCAGAACTGTACAGAAATGGCTTATATGGACTCTGCTTCTCAGACAAGTGCTGCTGCTTCGCGTACATCTTCTGTTCCACAGGGTACGCATGCATCACGTTTACAGATTTTAAAGCAAGGGAACCCTTGTCAGCAGACTCACCTTTCTGGAACAAGGTTAGCATCGACAAACAGTTTCCAGCTTTTTCAGCACTCAGGAGGTGTTTTACATCCATGCCATTTGCCATTTGCCATTACACCAGGGCTCAGGATTAAGGAGACAGTCGGGACCTTCATAATATTCCAGAGAAATGTACAAGGACCATCATGGGAAGTCAGTCTAATCCTGTCAGGACCACTTACAATTGAAGACTTAAGTCCCACCTGCAGCCTAACACAGGCAACAGAATGTGTGCTGCCCATGATGTGGACTGGGAACAGTTCACACTCAGACTTAGTCCAATTCGGATTCCTTTTCTATGTTGCAAAAGTGGTCTGCAAAAGGCAAAGACAAAAATGTTGTACCTGTTGTTAACATACATTAATCCACGAATAAAGGTACTAACGCAGATGAATATACTGTTAGACTCTGTTTCCAGTTTATAACTATATTAAAAATAAAAGTGGGTAAAAAACTATACATCTAGTGATGTCAGGTTATAAATATAAAAAAAAAAAATACAAGGTATTCACAATCCAGCCCTGATGAAGCTGCTACACATCTGCATGTCAAACAGCACAAGGGACACCCAATCTAGGGATGTAAACTTAGTCAGCTGCTCAAACAAAACATGCTGGAGAGTCAGTCTCAGAGATTGCCCCTTCCTTGGAACAGGCTTCCTATTCACATTAAACAGAGCCCTTCTGTGTCCCTCTTCAAATGCAATTTGGATCAAAGGATGGGGAATTACAAATTCACACTTGGAGTAGTGCCTATGACCTTTATGGATAGGAGCAATCTGTAAAATACTCAAGGCACAAGCACAAATCCATGCCATCCTCTTGCCCCTAGTGGCCATATATTGAGTATAATCAGGTTATATTGGCTAGGTTTGTAAGGGCCCTTAAGCCGTTAGCCTAGTAAATCTTCTATGAATGTATGAACCTATGAACTTACCCAAAAACTTCTGGGAAACCACCTGACAGGCTGTACTAATCCAGCTAACACCCATTGCTCCTCATCTCACCTCACAGCAGCTGATTTCAGTCTCCACTTCAGTACACTCCCCATCATTGCTTCCATTAGTAATCCCTCATTTCCTTCTAACCACTCTCCACCCCAATATTCCCGCTTTGAATTTCAAAGCAATCAAAGCTAAACACTTAGTACCACTACTTGAAGAACTAAAAACTGACTCTCCTGCTGGTCCTGACAATCTTTTCCCTTGCTTTTTATTCATATGTGAGGACTTTAGGGTCTATGTCATTTAATCGAACTTCCATATGTTCGAACACCAGATGTTTGAATGGGGAAGTTCGAAATTTGAAAATGTGGAAGCCACGGAAATCCGAATTTTTTCCCAGGGAAAGAATTTGGTTGGCTGTTTCTGCGGCTTCGACATTTTCTCCACTGTGGTGCTAAAGTTATGGAACGGGTTAAGGTAAGTGTGCAAGTGTGACGGGCATTGGGGTTAGGGTGCAGGTAAGGTAAGTGTGTGATAGTGACAGACTTTAGGGTTAGGGTGTGGGTAAGGTAAGTGTGCAATAGTGTCAGACTTTAGAGTTAGGGTGTGGGTAAGGTAAGTGTGCAATAGTGACAGACTTTAGGGTTAGGGTGCAGGTAAGGTAAGTGTGCGATAGTGACAGACTTTAGGGTTAGGGTGCGGGTAAGGTAAATGTGCAATAGTGACGGACCTTATGGTTAGGGTTTGGGTTAAGGTTAGTGCATAGATAGTTGTGTATGTAAAGTTTAGTGTAGGTTTTTGGTGTGCTTGTGTTGTGTGTGTGTTTTTCGGAACAGCAAATTTTTTCCCTGGGAAAAAATTCGCTGTTCTGAGGTTTCGATGTTATCACACTTCAAACTTCCAAGTTCGAACATATGGTGTTCGAAATTTTGGAAGTTCGATTATGTGACATAGACCCAGGACTTTATAGTCCAGTCCCTTCTTCACATTTGTAATCTCTGCCTAACTCAAAGTAATATGCCTGATATCTGGAAAACAGCCTTTTTTAAACCCCCTACCAAAAAAAAAAAAAAAAAAAAGCAAAGCCATCCCACACCATTGATTTCCTTCCTGTCTGTATTCTATCCATACTTGGTAAAATCCTTGAAAAATTAGTTTTCAATCAACTCACCCATTACATCTCCCAATATGATCTACTATCCCCTAAACAACATGGCTTTTGGGCTGGTAGCAACACTTTTACAGCACTCTGGATACTTACTGGTAACATCCTCCTGGCTATGGACAAAGGCTCCCTGACTGGAGCTACCATTACTGGCCTCAATAGAGCTTTCAATCTAGTTGACCAAAACATTCTATTAGATAACCAAAATTGGGATTAGCCCAGATACAACTCCCTGGTTTAAACATAATCTTTCCAACTGGTACTTCTCTGTTCAGTTTTAGAACACCCTGTTTGCTCCCACCCCTCTGCTTAAAGGAGTCCCTCAAGGCTCCATTCTGGCTTTACTTCTTTTTTTTTCATTTACATTAAAAAATATCACTTGATCTCCCTTAGACCCCCCCCTTACTTCATGCTGATGACACATCTGCTGACTTCCTTTCTCTTATCAAATTTCTTAATAACAAAAAGTTAATGCTGAACACCTTGAAAAGTAATGTAGTTTGGTACAGCCCCTAAACAGTAGAAAAACTCTCAGTCACTTATTATCCATGACCATCTTGACAACCTGATTAATCAAATCATCTCCTTCAAATACTGTAGTATGTGTCCTGATCCCTTGCTGAATGTTCACCTTCACCTAGAAAATTATGGAAGAAAATGAATTCCCTGCTATTTCGGTCCTATAAAATTTCCTCTTTCTCTCCAGACCAATGAGTAATGCCAACAGGCAAAGGCATTTCACTTGCATAGAATATGGACTTCCAGTGCTTGCACCTGCATCCAAGAAAAACTCTTCCACCAATCAAACTATAAGCACATCTACCTGCCATTGCATTGCTATCTCCCCTAGAAATAAGCATTATTGCATCATACTTAATAAAGTCAGTTGGCTACCTGTTCAACAATGTGCCAGACTACTTGTTGGATCCCATCTCTCCACCTTGTCAAAGAACACTCCTGTCCTTCCTTTGCCTCCAGCCTCTTCAGACAACTACTCAGATACAATCTAAGACATTTTAACCACTCTGCTTCACTTTTTCAATGTCCCAGAACCAGACTTCACTGGATTAGCCATGCCTTCTCTATCCTAGGCCCCAAACTCTGGGAATCCCTACCCACTAATCTTAAAGACCTCTCTTTGTACCCATCATTTCATGCTAACCTTAAAGATCATCTCAAGTCTGAGTCAATCTACAAATGCTTTTCCTCTAGACACATCACTCAATTAATCCCCCACTCTCCCATTCATAAGTCAGCCGCATTTGCCTTTCTGACATTATTTCCTTACACTAAGATGTGACATCTCTTCCACATTGTATATATTGCATATAGTTAATTTCTATCTGTCCTTACCTTACTTTTACTATTTTTTACACTTTTGTGCTCTGTTCCTTCACTGTTTAACTTTTTTCTACTTCTTCTTTTTCCCTCCTTACTCTAACCATCCATTTTTCTTGTCCTCTGTACATTATTATTATTATTACTGTTGTTGATTCATTATGCCGCGGTGGTGCAGGGGTAACATTGTCACCTCAAGCAAGAGGTTCTTCCATTCGATTCTCAGCTGGAGTGCCTTCTGTGTGGAGTCTGCATGTCCTCCCCATGGTCGAGTGGCATTCAAAAGACATGTGTGAGTGGGTGTGCCTTCATTGATGGTTGGGTGTTGAGCTGACACTTCGGCACTGTGAAAATCTACTGCCAATCATTAGCGGACTGGAGTTCCGCTGTGGTGACCCCTAACTGGGAAAAGCCGAAGGAACAACAATAACAACTGTTACTGATTCATTGCTATCTGCACACATGTTGTTTGTATTCATAATATTTCTTGTTAACTTGCTTATCTACTGTCATTTGTATTTGTCGAGGCTGAGACTGAAATAGTTCCAACCATCTGGATAGGTGAATTTCCCTCATTACCAAATCGAATAAATAAATATATCAGTCCCTTAACCTCTCAGATGTTTCCAAATGTGATGTTGTGTTTTTATTTTATGTGAGACATTCACAGTAGCATTTTAGGTCTGTTAGAGTTGTTCTTATATCAACTCCATATTATTTGTAATACTTCTTTCTCAGTGTGTGTGATTACCTTATCTTTATATCTATCAGAGTCCTTTTTGTATAATCCACTGGTTTAGAATGATCATGAAATTTTTGTGCCAGCATCAGTTCTAGCAGAGCTTGAAACTATTGTTAGCTGAGTTTATTTACTGGGATCAAAGTAAGCCATCTCTTAATCTGACATTTAGCAGACAGTTTTGTTTAAGGCTTATTGATGCATTTCTGTCCATACCCGAGTCAAGTTATCGATTACATTTCTAAGAAGCTTTATAATACTGAAAAAGCTTTATATGAAGCTACCACTGTCATTTGCCAAACCCTATAAACATCTTTCTGCAGTAGACTATTTTCTTTATAACGAGAGATGCCTTTATAGGAAAACATGAAACCATAAAATTCAAACTTATGCTTTTTAAATTCACACTTTTTCTTATTCACTGCTAATTAATTATTTTACACCTCTGAAACAATGCTTTTAAACTTAAATCATAAACTGCTTGCATTTTCCTAAATGCAGTTATGTCATCTTTGAAATTACTGATATTCTAGTACATGTTGAATAGCGTAATGGAAAATCTCGCCAAATGTCTTCACACTAAATATCAGTATTTTAAGTTTTCTTTTTCATAAACCTGTTGTAAGAAGTGTCGATATACTCCAATATACAAGATGCTATTCTAAGCGTTTGTATTTTAATATGAGATCCAGTGTACTGAGAAATGTTGCACTATGCATATCTAAAATGCTGTCATGGGTGTCATTTCTCTTCTTTCGAGGGACAGCTGTGTTTGATGTATACATTGTTACACACATGCTTATATACTTAGGATTATTTAATTTAGGTGGTATTAAAGTTAAAACTACGAACTCTTCCTATGGTGTCAATGTCTTCGAATTTTTTAAGATCTTTGTTGTGAAATGGAACTACTCTACATGCTTGACAAACAGGTTTCACCCAAAAGTGAATTTAAACTATCTGTATTTGTTCCTGCTATTGTTCTGACACTGATCTGGGTTTGCAGTTATTACTTAAAGAATTTAACATTTGATAGTTACAGCCGTTCTGTAAAATTATAATCATAATTTCCAGTTCCTTCAGCTAAGCACATTTCAGTTTTCTTCGGTTTAAAATTAGACAGTATTTTCTTAAGATTTTCTTTGAATGGCGGTGACACTGCACTGTTATGTGGGAAGATTTTGGTTATATTTCCTTTTAGAACTATATGTTCTGTGGGTCTGTAATGGAGAATAAGTTCTCATTTACAAAGCTAACTGCTGCTCTAGATTTGAAATAATGTCTATTGACCTTGAAAAAGCCCTCGTTCAGACTGCCTAACAATGAAAAGCCTTCAGTAAGATAATTCCAGCCAGCTGGAATAACCATCCTGTACCCATTAGAAATACATTTAACTTAAGAGTGAAGTGAAATAGCACTTCAGCAACTGCTACAAATGCCACTGCTCCAAGGATAATGGTTAATCATAATAAACTCTATTTGCTTTAGACCTCTTTTTTAGTAATAAACTCATATTTTATCATATATTTACTTATGGGAAATTTAAGAAATATTTATGACTAGTTTGTCATCTATGCACATTTTGCATGTAAATGATAAATCCTATAAATTTTCTGATTTTTAAGAGCTTTTTAGTCAATTGTTATTAATGTTTTTTAAATAAGAAATGATGTTCTGTTTGCAAATGTGCATAATTAAGATTTATGCTTTTAACGATTTTGTCTGTACCTGATATCATACTTTTTGTTTTCTTAGGATGTCAGCATGTCATGTTTATTATTCCCTTAAATCCAGGTCTTGACTGGAAAGGGTCCATAAACCTGTTCACTTTCTCAGTATCAAATTAAAATAAATTAGTACAAAGAATGGTACAATTATGATAGTCACAATAATCTCTGAACATGCCTATCAGTTCTTCTTAGTACTGTATAGTCGTCACTGTCTTCTGGCCTAAAGATTCATAGGGTTACTGAAATTTCACGAATAATTTATTTTAGGGTTATTTTAACATTTTATCAGATGAACTCATGTATTGTTATGTTTATGTGAATCCTTCTATGGCTTTTTTGTTGAATTTACTGTGGTTCTGAGAATTAATTACAATATCTTTATTTCCTTAAGCAGGACAACCACAATTCCTATAGACTAATTGTTGTGTGCCTTTCTTCAGCCATCTTGTCAAGGATTATGTATAGTTTTTCTACGTGACTTGATATTCTGATATAAATTTCATGTTTCTGGTTGGGGGGGGGATCTTTAACTTTTGCTTAAATTTCTGACATTCCAAGAGTTGCATTACATCTTAGGAAGTATTTTATAAAAAAAAAGTTAGGCTGTTTTAATGATTTTATTTTCAACAAGGGTGATTAACAACTATAACAACTCAAAATTATTGAAACCATTTTATCTCATTATCTGTTTCTGCAAATCCACAGTTTTTGGAAGTATCCTCAAGTTTCTGTAACTTCAGAGGTTTCAGAATGCTTTTGCACTCCATTCTTAAAAAAGTAAAAGTAATCACACACATAGATGGATAGATAGATAGATAGATAGATAGATAGATAGATAGATAGATAGACAGATATATATATATATATATATATATATATATATATATATATATATATATATATATATATATATAGCAGAAGTATCATATACTTTCTACTCAGCTAAATGTACATTTCCTTTTACCTAAAATAATTATAAACATTCAGAGAAATCACAAAGTTTTCATGACTCCGGATATACTTGTGTTATTTAGAGCCTAACTTTATTCACTGTTCATTTCTATTACTGGGAGAGAAGGCTGTTGCACTGATATTTTTCAAAGTTACATACATTATTTTTTTATTGCCTTAAAATATTCTGAGTAGTTAACACTTACAAAGTCCTAAACAGTAGTCATATATACATTTCTTTATAGCTATTGTAACATTATCTCAGTGCTTAGATACATTGCATGTGTCCTTTTTGCAGTATATTGTGTAACTGGATATTTTGTTGCAGTATGTGGCTATACTGTCTGTAAAAAAGAAATGCAAAGGTGAATGTTCAAGACTTAATAAATTATTTAAAGTCTTCAGTCTGTAGTTCTTGTTAGTTTATCATCACTTAAGACACTTTCTTGAATGTAGAAATCTTCTTTACTTGGGGAAGCCTTATTTTCATCACCAGAAATAATATCTATATTCCCCCAAGTTACTTAATACCGCAAATAATAGTCATGGTCTATCTCAAGAATGTAATTCTGCTTTAACTCTGGGATAGATGAGCTGAAGAAGTACAGTGACAACAGCAGCTCTGTGATAAATGTTTGCAGTACTGTAGAGAAATAATAAATACCTGCTCTTAACACCACAATTGAAAAGGAAACTCAGGTTAACTAAAAAGACAGTTGAAGCTAAGAGCCTAGGGTACATGTATGGAGGACATGACTGCAGATGCCATTTCTGTGAGGTAAACAGTATAAACTGGTTTTCAGATAAAGCTGCCAGACACTTTTTATAGAGGGCAGAGCCCAACAGCCCATCCTGAGGGCTTTACCCAAGCCTCCAACCTTCTTGGTTAATATAAATCAACTTTGCTCTGAGTAAAAAGGAATTTCCCCATGCAGTGCTTCCTCATTCTCAAATAAATATGTTTTTACACATTTATTTGTAAAGCAGCCTGTTTTGACACAGCTGACTCTCAAGGCAGCATTCTGCTCCCTTATAATTAATGCAACACTTTGTAGATCCACACTCATCTACAAAGTTGAATAGACAGAATATTATCTGAAATTAGTTCAATACTGTCAAAAACATCAAATATCTGTATCTATTGTTAGAAATTAAAAAGGAACATCTAATTAAAGAAAGTAGCACCTCAGAGTCTATGATGTGTGTTATTTTACATCTTTAAAAGCTACATGATCGTGTACCCTAGAATGTCTCAAGGCAGGAGCTACAAGAATATGAGGTCAAATGTCTACTGCTGCTGCAACATCAGCATTAAGTCAAATACATGGGGAGGTCATAGGTCTCCAACAAAGGTGTGTCTGGTCCCCATCTTGTTTGTGATTTTCATACAGAAGATATCAAGTGCAGTTGTGGACTGAAGATATTGAGTCTAGGGCTCTGACTGTTTCATCTTTACTTTGTATGGATGAAGCTGATCTGTTAGCATCAAAAGACTGTGATTTACAGCATTTACTGGAGAGTTTTGTTGCTGAATGTTAAGTGCAGGGATGAAAATTATCTCTTCCAAATCCGAGCTCATGAGTCTGTTCTAGAAAGAGAAGCTTGCTCTCTGCAGGGGAGGGGGAAGCTACTTCAGCTAGAAGAATTTAACCATTGTGGGTATTGTTCACAAATGAAATTAAAGAGGATTGTGGTAATTAGATGAGTGCTGTGGCAGCAGTATCACAGGCATTGTGACTGTAAAGTATAATTTCCCACTTTAATTCTAACAGGAAGAGGTTGGAGTGAACTGGCCATATGTGCAAATTAAATTATAGTGGTTACCTTAATACTGAGCATACTTGTAAAAATTGTGCAAAATTATAGTTCCCCATTTAAGATGAAACTAAGGAAGAAAAAGCCAATTACTTTGGTAGATCTGCTCAGATTCTTGATCAGTGTGCAGTGGAATTATTGTAAACTGACCCTTTTCCAAAAGATTCTATCTAAAAGATAAGAATAAAAATACGGGACAATCAGATTGCTCCTTAATGCTGTGCGGTTTATTGAGTTTCCTTATTATTTATACTTCCTTTCTGATAAGATGTATTTGAACAGAGGAATCAGGCAGGGGTGCCATTTTCTCCTTTTCTATTTGCCTAATACTTACAGCTACTATAAAAAATGACAAATTCAAGGACATACCTGGTATGGTACTCAGGAGCAATCATCTTTATTTGCAGATGATATTATTTTGTATTTCATGAATCCAGAAAAGGATGTTTCAGTGTTTTGAAACATTCTGACACAATTTTTCAGGTTATGAAATAGATGAAGATAGAACAAAGGCTACAGCACTAAACTATGCTCCCAAACATGAATTGGTTCAGTAATACCATTTTTACGTGGATATTATATAAATGAAGTATTCAGGTGTTTGGAATAAAAAGGATTTTATCATGGCAGCTAAAGATATGTGGGAAGAGACTGCAAAGAAGATAATACAAAAATGTAAAAGTTAAAAGCTCTTAACTATTAATATGGGTAGTAAGGTACAAGCAGTGAAAATGTTTCTAGTCCCTCCAATATTACATACAGGTTAGGCATATTTTTTGTCAACCAGAGGAAAAGCTGTGTACCATAATTAATAAAAATGGAATGATTTTATTTGGGAGGGAAAGAACTAAGTGGGATACATTGTTTGTCCCCACAGAACAAGGTGGTTTAAAAATACCAGACTTGAAGGGATAATTTAGAGATACACAGTTAGGCTTATATACAAAACATTAGCAGGAGACTACAATCAAAATGGAAAGAAATCATGTCGAAATTGGGAGTAGTTCATGAGATAAGATTTTAGATGCAAGCACTTAAGAAGAATGGTAACAACCATACAGAACATTAGATATACAAATAGAAGAAAATATTTTGAGAGCAAAGCCAACACTCCAAATGGAGAAAAGAGATTTTACTAATAAAGATGATTGTAAGGAGGGGCACAGACAATAGGCAAGAGGGAGCGGGAGCTTCCTGAAGAAAACTAGCAAAGGAACCAAGGTACTGGGAGCAAATAACAAGTGTGGGAAAAGTTGTAGAGTGTGATGAGGCCAAGCAGAAGAATTGGCTTTGGGTTAGAGACTGCCTTCCCTACCATGGATTGATACCACAGTAAAGGCACAGAGAAAGGGACAGATGAGTTTTAAATGAAAGGCAAGCTTTGGTTGAATTTATTGTTGAGTCTATAAGATTCAATAAGAACAGGTTAGAAAAGCCTGTAAAATGAGAATGGAAAGGCAATATACAAAGAAACAATGGGGGATACTTGTATGTCTTCCAAGTATGCAACAAAATCTATAAGGTTTATGAATTTTGCATAAAACTGTTTGCACAGTTATTTTTATTCCCCAAGCAGACTTCAGAGAATTTTTACAAAGGTAGGCAGCAATTCCTAGAGGTGCAATGAGATAGAGAGGGAAACCTGGAAACATGTTTTCTGAGAATGCAACAAGTTGACAGATTTTAACAATTCCCTACAGAGTACATTGTCAGAAATGTTGGGAGAGCAAATTACTTTAACTAATGAAATAACTCTTTTGAGCTGGGATATAGAAACTGATTTGCATACACACAGTAAGGCACTTCCAAGCTTAAGGCTGTTAACTGCCTAGAAAGTCATTTCTAGAAAATGGAAATAAAAAATAAAATAAACTGTAATACAATTATTAAATGCTGTGAAGAAGATAAAAGAATTAGAGGTAGGATCTTTAGAAAAGAAAAGGAGAAAACTACATAAAAATAAATGGAATCTGTGGGAACAATACATACAACATAATGTTCTGGATATGGAGTAATATTCCAGGGAAAGCAGGACATGAGCAAGGTATGTAAAGTTAAATTGAATGAAGTCAAAGTAAACATTATTGTTGATCAGATATACACGGCACAAGCTGAATGAAATTATGTTGCTTTGGTCCCAGTGCAAAACATAACAATGAACCCATAATTTAAGTAACAGTAAGACTAATGCACATACATTAATAATTAAAATATTGGCAACACATTAAATTACCACAACTGGACAGGAAGACATTAGACAATATTATACTGGTAGGTATTGCAAAGACCATGACTTCACATTGTGATTGCTTAGAATATTGCACTTCATCAATTGTAGTATCATATATTCTGATGTTCTTATTGCACATGTATAGAGTGGTGACTCACTCCTGACTATTGCACATTTAGGATGTAATAGCATAAGAAATCAGGCTAACAGTCCCAGTTACTGAAGCAATTTGCCAGAGTGATTACTATAGATGATACTTCACAGCAAGTGGCATATTCATCTGATTATTCACTGTTATGCCTGGCATTCAAGTTCATCAGCCTTATGGATAGAGGGAAGCAGCTCCTGTTTAGTCTAGATGTTTTACAGTGTAAGCTGCGATACCACCTATTTGAGGAAAGGCGGAAGTACATTGCCATGTGTAGCGTAAGTGGGATCGTCAATTATTTTCCTTGCCTGTCCCACACACTGAGTCTCTTGCAGATCATCCATGGATGGGAGAGAGGAACCATTGACATTTTGTGCTGTTCGCACTACCTTCAGGAGAGCGTTGCAGTCAGATGCTTTGCAGTTACCATACCAAACTATGATGTTATTTGAGAGGATGCTCTTGATGGTCCCCCTGTAGAAGGCTTTGAGGATGGACTGAGATAGGTTAGCCTTCTTCAGTTTCCATAGAAAGTGCAGACGTTGTTGTACCTTCATCATTGTGTGGCTAATATGAGTTGACCAGGATAGGTCATCTGAAATGTGCACCCCCAGGAACATGGTGTTTTTGACTCTTTCCACTGCAACCCCCTTAATTTCCAGAGGTTGATGTATCTCCTAAGTCCTCCTGAAGTCCACTATTAATTATTTAGTCTTGCTTACATTTAAAGCCAGATTGTTGCTGTTGCACCAGCCTATCAGATGCTTCACTTCATCTCTGTAGGCTGTTTCCTCACCATTTCTGACAAGAACTATGACAGCGGTATCATCCGCAAACTTGATGATTTTATTGGATTCATGCTTGGTCATGCAGTCGTGCATCAACAAGGTGAACAGCAGAGGACTCAGGGTGCAGCCCTGTGGGACACCAGCACTCAACATAATGCTGATTGAACTGTTATTTCCCACACATACTTTTTGGGGTCTGTTGATGAAAAAGTCCAGTGTCCGGTTACATGGGAGGGGGTTGATGCTCAGCTGGATCAGCTTTGATATCAGATTCTGGAGGGTGACATTGTTAAAGGCAGAACTAAAATCAAGCATTCTGACATAGCAAGTCTTGTTCTCTAGATATGCCAAGGATTCATGAAGTGCTATAGCTATTGCATCAGCCGTGCAGTGGTTAGATCTATAATACACTGAGCAGACAGAAATTATATTTGTATAACAACAATCTTTATAATGGCTTGTTTCTCTTTTATACTTGAGTGTGTACTCATGTCACTATATAATATGCGATGTTAATAAATATGAAGTACAAAACTGTGCTGGGTCTGAAACTCGGCCAGGTTAAAATTACTTTATTTAAATAACTGGTAAGCACTTTCACAAGGTTTAAACTCGCTTCATCAGCCATATAATACTCTAAGAAATGCCAGCAACATTCAGAATAACAACAATGCTTTGGCGAAACATGTCATTAGAAACAGCAATGAACACAGATTTACATGCTGATGAGGGACAATCATTGAGCATAATGCCTCTTTTGGCATGTATCTGTCCAGACACATGCAACAACTGGAATGCCCACAGAGATACCTTACTAAAAGGATACAAGGCCTTAACGACATGTCCTACATAGAGTAACTGAAAGCCCTGTCACTATACTCGGTATCCTACAGACTGCTAAGAGGTGACTTGTGACTGGCATACAAGGCATTCTCCAACCCATGGATTTATTGCACATCAGCAAGTCAAATAACATCAGAAATACTTGGTCTAGGGGTCTAAGCCTCTTCTGCAACATCAGCAGAACAATTTGTAGGGACAAGTATATTTCACAGGGGATACCACTGCTGTGGGACAGACTCCCCATTCACATAAAAGAAAGTTCATCCCAGATCTATGGATGGGAAACAGAAAATTTACCTCAGGACTGCCCCCTGTACTACTAATGGACAGAGACAGCTCCAAAATGCTTTATCCCATGCATGGGTCCCCTCAAATTATCTATAATATATTCCCATTTATTATCATTATAATGACTGACCATCACCTAGGTAAGCCCAATCTCTGACTAAACAGGATAGGTTATTTTCAGCACCAAAAAGGAACTTAGCTAGGCTTAAAATGGCCCACAAGGGCAGTATTCCCATTTATTATCATTATAATGACTGACCATCACATAGGTAAGCCCAATCTCTGACTAAACAGGATAGGTTATTTTCAGCACCAAAAAGGAACTTAGCTAGGCTTAAAATGGCCCACAAGGGCAGCTAGCCTAGTACTTATCTATGAACCTACAAAACTATGAAAAAAGAGCTGAGAATGGTATAGCTCTCACATCCCCACTCATGGGATTTGAGATGAATAATCAATGACAGCCCTAATTCACAAAGGCTACATATTGGATAGCATGTTATTGTACAGTGAGTGAGCTCCTGAAGGTGGGGCTAGCAGGTGAACTTGTGCAGCACGTGGTAGTTCTAAGACATTATCAGGCATATCTTGTCATTGCCTATAACATCTCATTGTCAGTCATTAAGGGCATAAAGCACACAGGAAGAGATGTATGCAAAATTTCTGTTGGCCAGGGGGTCTATATCATATGAGTGAATTGCACAAATTGCGAACGTTCATAATATCGAATGTACCGGACCTCGAATGTACCGGACTTCGAAACCCCCCTACACACACACACACACACACACACACACACACACACACACACACACACACACACACACACACCCTGCTAAATATATATTCCAACTCCGAGATTGCACTCCATTGAGGAAAGGGCAAATATCCCATTCTTCACTGTACCACAAACTCAGAAAAAGCACTTTGAGGTCCGGTACGTTCGATATTATGAGCATTCACAATTTGTGCAATTCGCTCATATGATATAGACCCTGGCCAGATACTGGAGAAGGCTTAACATGGTACTGCAAGATGTGAACAGTGTCAAAAAGATTTGTAAGGCAGAAGATGAAGCCATATCTGTTTTGGTGCCTTTTCCCATGACTATGAAGCCATTTCAAAGGGTAGGCATGGACACTGTGGGACCTCTTAGTAAGACAATCACCTCAGGCAAGGTGTTTTCTTGGCAACAATAGGATATGCTAGTAGATACCCTGAAGTGATGGCTTTACAGTCTACTGAGGCAGAAAATATGACAAATGTTGTGTTAGATATTTTTATCAAAGTGACTTTCCTGATGAAATGTTAGCAAACAGAAGTTTGAATTTTATGTCAGACTCGCTGACCCTTTTTTGAAAGCATTGCGGGATAAAGCAGTTAAAGACTACCCATTACTATACATAAATAGATGATCTGGTAGAGGGGTTTAACTCTACTATTAAGGCCATGCTGACAGAATCCACAGAACAGTTCAAGCAGAAGTAGGACAAGTACCTGCACCATCTCCCCTTTGCATGGTGCATCAACATTCCACAGGTTTTCAGCATTTGACTTGCTTTATGGTCAAATGATGAAGGCACTCCTAAAGAAAGTTTCTGATGAGTTGGAGGGTAATGGGCATTCCTACAAGGGGACGTCTTGTGGGGTAGGTCTTACTTTTTAGAACTAGGCTTATGGAATTCATATGTTTGGCACAGAAACACTTAGCACAAGCACAGTAACAATAAAATATCTGCTATGACCATACAGCTACAGTCTGAGGGTATAGAGTTGGATAAAAGATGACAGTATGACAAAATAAGCTAAAGACAGCATCAAAGGATCCTTTGGCTTTTGTAAGGAAGTTAACTGATATTAACTGTGTGGTGGGGATGCAGGCAGAAGGCAAAAAAACAGAAAACTATACCAAGTTAACACAGTGAAGCCCTAGCGTAGTAGAATGATGTTGCAGTAGGTTACAGGAGGAATAAGTGGGCATCTTGTGGGAGATATTCCCAGTGAGGCTCAGTATGACACCTCAGTGGATGAGGTAGTGCTTTCAAAGCAGCTGTACCCCAAACATCTTCAGGAAATTCTAGCAGAACTACAGTAATTTGAAAACATGTTCACAACTAAGCCAGGGTGTTCCCAACTGGTGAAGCACCATGTGAACAAAGGGGCATATGGTCAGTTTCTTTAAGTGGTGCTTGAAAAAGTCAATCCTGTAATTTGAGAAGAACTACAGGCGATAATAAACCTGAGGGCAGACCAAAAATCCATCACTCTAGCTGGTAATTCGGGTTGCAAAAAAGGTGGGAGTACCAGGGTACTGCAAACAGTAGAAACCTAAGCAGTCACACAGAGTTAGGTGCTCATCTCATTTCTAGAATAAATAAAGCCTTAGAGCAGCTGGGTGGGACAAAATATCCAACTACTACTGATCTCATTGTGATGTGAACATTGGCTCTAGATGATTGTCACTGTTGATGCAACACCCTGACCCCATATGCAAAAACACAAAAAAGGATTTTTGGATGGATGGATGGATGGATGGATGGATGGATGGATGGATGGATTCATCTGTCCAAGTATTACATGCAAGTACACTTGACATCCACAGCAAGAGTGAGCTCAGTTTTGTTACCCATTTTTAGGGCTACAAATTAACCAAAATTTCCTTTGGTATGAAAAAATGCCCCAGCAGTTTTCCAGGGGCTGGTTGCAATGCATCCTATCAAGACCCAAAGACTATGCTCTTGCTTATATAGATGATACTGTTGGTTGTCACTTTTTAATGTGACACCCCACTCCATATACAAAAATGTGAAAAAGGGGTCCTGGATGAATAGATGAATTGATGGATGGACTTCAATCTACAACCAATCATGACAGGAACATGTTCAGAATCTAAGGGAGGTGCTGATCATACTAAAGCAGCCAAGGTTAACTATCAAGTCAAAGAAATGCCAGGTGGAAATAACAAAAAGTGGCTTTTTAGGTTATGGAAAAACCCAGGCAGATCACGCCAGTGTGGTAACTATTGACATACTCCTGTTATCAAAACACAGATTAGGGTATTTCATGGGAAAGCATTATATTACACAGAGTTTGTCCCTCACCGTAGCATAGTAGCCCAACCCTCTTACAGACGTTAACCATAAAACAGACCATATAGGATTATTTGGATACCAGTTTGCTACCAAATATTCCAAACCTCAAGCAGTCCTTGAGTAGACCCACTTTACAGCCAGTCCAGAGCATTATATAGGAAGATTAGTCTACGTAAATGGCATTGCTATAACAGAAACTGCATCCTGAAGAAAAAGGAGTTTCACAGTATTCTTTGGACATATCAACTGGTTTTCAGCAGTGCTGTTCATTGTAGTACACATTCAAGAACACATTACTGTTCTGCCTGTTTCAGCTGAACAGCATTTCATTCAGGATGTTTCATTAACCCAAAAAGTAATTTATGTGTATGCATAACTACAAAATATCAGGTCACTTCAAATTAATGCACTTTCACTTATCTTCAAAGAGCATCACACAAATAGTTTCTTGCTAGTTAACGAATCATTGCATTCTCCTATCTTGAAATTTTCTGTCAGTGAAAATGTAAGCTTCATTCTCAAGGTGACTGTTCCTCAGCATATCTAGGTAGCCCAAGCACAGTGCTTTACACATATGTTGTATATCTTCAGATGAAAAGAGCTACCCCGCTGCATACAAGGAATAGACAGGGAGTACTCTGACATAAAAAATACAATTCATCATCACTCTTATAAAACGGTCCTGACGCTGCTTAACTTTGCAGCCAAACTGGAACTCATTATGACTCAAATAAAAGCAAAACATGTAGGTCTATTGCACTGCAAATACTCGTACATAAATAACTATAAAACAAAAGTACAGTACTTCAGGCCGAACCGATTTATTTTTTATGTTTTTATTATGGGGGGGTTAAAATGTGAGAAAAAATGTTAAATAGATTCCTTCTGAAGGAAGTGAGTGTTTGTGTGTGTGTGTATATCAGTGTGTGCATGTGTGTGCGTGTGCGGGGGTCAGCACATGTGCAAGTGTAAAGGACTGAGGCTGTGATGTTAGTGTCATTAGTCAGCAGGTAGCAAGCTTGCCTTTCATGCAGGAAGATCAGAAGGCTGAAATTTCAGTTCCACATAATCTGCTTCAATTTATATGGCAATACTAACAAGGTAATGCAACATAAGAGGGGTGCTTTTCTTTAAATGAGATGATAAACCAGGCTCCATTTGCCAGAGTTGAAGGTAGTTCCCAATCAGCAAAACTAACTAACTGCATAGGACATAAGGACTCTACAAGCAGTACGGTTAGGTACAAAATACACAAATTCAGTTTTTGATCAGTTTCTCAGGAAATGTATAAACCCCTGTCAATGCTAATGAACTTTGCACTATTACATAGTGCTATCTGACCACAGATTCGGTATGTATAAGTTTGTCAGCTTTGTGGATTTCCCACATAGTATGAAAAGCACCACAAATTATAAACTGAGCTGAGATGAGGGAGAGATGTAAACACATCCAAGACTCCTCCTATTTATACTGCACTGTGGAGTGAGTGGTAAACAGTTTTGCTGCTGTAGTCTCTGCTGGACCTGTGCCATGCATTTTATATTTTGGTTTGGGTAATACTGTAATAGATAAGTAAAAATCAGGGAATGTTACATATAATATTGGGCTGGAGGCACAGCTTCATAGGTTAAGGCATTACTCTTCAAATAACTACATCTTTTTAAACTAAGTTTGAGGCACACCATCCCCATGAAAATATGTGTTCATCTAAGCAAAAATATTTAACCAGACCACAAATCTCCTGGGCACATTTGTCAAAAGACATTTCAGTCTTGCTTTGGCTTACCCAACTAACATAAGAAAAACCTTTCGCTCATCTTTTTTTTTAAATGAATTTATCTTGTCTGAAGCTCTAGAGGCCTCAATTTGTTATCTAACCCAGTTCATCTGCATTTTTAGGTGGGAAACATCTTATCTAGTATTGTAATAGTCTGGGTTCCCTTTTTCTTATATTGGAAAGACAGAAGGGCTGTACTCTTCATAAGGGACTATTTTACTGAGAGATTAGAAAATAATTTAGCACTATATGTGACACAATCATTTGCTGTTATTTAGGTGCAACTCTATTGCTTTAAGCCACCTGTTTATAAAATTGTTCTAATTATTTTATGTAGGCCTTTGTGTGATGCAGCCCTGAAATTGGGGGAAGGGTTCATAATAGGGAATGTTTAGATGATGCACGGAAGGCAGTACACCAGTCTGAGAAGTCAGACAAGCCATAACTGAATATACTGACTGGGTTACTGACATGGTTATAACATTACTGGGCTGACCAAGGGCCTGTGTGATGTGTTTAAAGAAGTAATTTCAACTGCCAGCCAAAGAATAAAACAAAACCTTGAAATGCTAGCATTCATGATGATTGCATTTTAATATTCTGCTCAGAATATTTTGCCTTAAGGCAGCCTGTGACAGATGTATAAGGTATACAGGTGGGCATAGTCAATAGCTCTTTGTTTAGAAGAAGATAGCAGGAGGTGGCCTACCACATTGTTAGGGCTCTGACATACCTGAAGGTCTGAACAGCATTTAAATTCTAGTGTCGTGCAGGACTCAGTGAATACAGAAAAGTTCTTGTTTACATCACATGAAATGTAATAGAATATCTAAATTGTGTACATAGATTCTGCTTTTAACAGTTGAGGCATATAGCTTAGAAAAATCACTTATGAAGATGACTATATAAGAATTAGGGTGGAAAGGTTAACCACTAGGCAGATACTATCACAGAACAGATACCTACCATAGAAAATAAAAAAAAATTCTAAATTAAGTATTTCATCATTTTTGGAATGAATTCTCTTCCAGTCAAATGGATCCTATAACCATTATTTAGCCCTTTTGTGAACCCAGTAAAAATGCCGACAATGCTGAAATGTGTTTAGCTCAGGTTCAGCATGTTTTGTTTTACTGCCAACTAAAGCAACATTAATATCACCAGTTATTAGAAACACATTATTTTGGATAATTAGCCTTGTTTTGTAACCAGAAGAGAAATCATCTGCTGAAAGCTTATTCCTTGATAATGGAGACACTGAAATGTAAAGCTTGTTTGTTTTTCATGTTAGAAAGCCTCATGATGTGGTCCCATAAGGGAAGTATGAATGGAAAGGCAACTTCAGATGTTAGCGTAAATGCTTTCCTTCTTGGAGGTCAAACTTCTCCCAGCCATCTGATACAGTCAAATCAAATAGGCTTTGGTCAACAATACACAGACATTATTCAGAATATTAGCTTCTAAAAAACAGAACAGAAGACATATGTGATGTTAGCTTAAAGGTTCTCAAGGAAGAAGGGTGGATGGGTACATAAGCACAGAGGAGAGGATAGAAGAGTGGAAGAAATTAAGCAAAAGGATAGTATTCTTAGCAAACACAGATGTTCAGTAAACAGCAGACAAAAATTTTGACCCTGTGCTTGAACTGCTGCATCACAACACGTTATAAGGGCACATTAAACATGTAAAAATCTAAAAATGCTACGAGAGGCAAGGCTATAAACTTATTCAGAATATTTAAGCTTCTGTTTGTTAATATATAAGCAGAGTTAAAAATAATATCTGAGTAAACAGAGTCCCTCTGCATGTCAGCACTTTTATTTATCCCTTTCTCCTTGATCAAGAAAGACACCTAAAGGTCATGACAGTACAACTGTGCTTATATGAAAGGGATGATGTCAGCATGAGACGAGACAATTATTCAGGCGGCCTTATGTCAGTACTGGGGAGACAGAATGTGTCCTGCATTAAACATTTATGCTGATTAGACTTGGACAATCAGGAACTATAAGGTAACAAGGGGCAAGGAAAAAGATGTACAGTTAAAGTCTGTTCAGGCTGTCCGTTCTCTCGGTGGAAGAATTCTTCCTAAATCTTCAAGCATAATGAAATACGTGAATAAGTCTATGAGTCTATGGGCTGTAAATGAGCTTAATGTTACAGGTTTAATATCTAAGGTCTTCATTTGTATAATGTGCAACTTGGAGGAAGTCAGTTAAAGAAATTAGTGCACTTCTGAAAATACATTTGTGTCTAGTGGACGTAGTTAACAAAGAGATAAAAATGCAAAAACGTAAAGCAAAGTAAATTGCTGCATACATCTTAACCTCTTAGTGCAAGAATTCTGAATAACAGCAAAAACAATGGGAGAGGGGGTAAAGGACCAAGGTCAGGGACAGATTTTAAATATTGTTCTTATAAATTTAGAATGTTGCAAGAATAACAGGTTTGTATTAGCATATGTTTTCTGAAGGATATGAAGTCTGAAATTATGTATATCATTATTTATTTACTTCCATCTTCCATGATTTGCCGGGAAACCACAGATTTTATGAGAAGTAATCAAAACATATGAGGCAAAAATGTGGATAGTCTTTGAAATTCTGGACAGATGGGGATGTTTCTGAAACCAGTGACCTGGCAGATACCAAAAACATTGTTTCATACAATCAGTTTATTACCAGCCATCTCCAATATTGTTTACAACAGAGAATTAAGACCATGAACTGCTAATAAACTTCATCTGGGTTTCCTAGGTTTGAGTTCCTTGACCTGGATTCACCTATTATGTGACTCTGAGTAAGTCACTGGACCAGAACTTTCTCCCAGGTCACTACTGAAAAGAGGCTTATGTCCTAGTGGATTTATCAAGTTAATAAATGAATAAAATAAAAAATGCAATTCTGTAACCAGGCCATCTAAAGTAAAACCCAGTGAATCTGGTATATCTGGTGTATTTGGACTTACATAATGTAACTGATTTGGTACCACACATGAGGCTAACAGTGTTTTGGACAAACTACTCTGATACGTACAGACTGTATAAGTGAAAGATAAAGGACAATACTCTGCAATGGTAAGGTGGATAGTGTATTCACAAGACTTGGTGTTTGGTCCAACCTTGTTTACCATAACATTACTCAGTACAGCAAAAGGAATACAGCATTGACCATTTTTCCTAATAAAGGGACTTCCAAAATGGCTGTGCACTGTTCAACAGTTTCATTTTGGCTCTTCCAGTGTAAAAACATAAACTGAGAAAAAGGAGCCAAATAAATTATCATTTTGAGTAAAATTCAGTTTCTGGATATTAACAGCACTGTCTGGATACCATAAAGAAGAAATTTAGAGAACTTGAATGAAAACCAACCAGAAAAAATAAAGAGAAAATAATGTCTGGGAAGAAATCTGTCCAGCAAAAAGCAGTTGAAGTTTCAGCTTTGGTGCAAGTGTCAGATTCCAGTAATAGAGGAAAAAATAAATCAAATGTACTCAGAGGTGATTTAAATAAATTAAACTTGCAGGAATATATTAGCTCAAATAACAAAAGAATGGAAAAAAGTAGACAACACTCTAGCTATTCAGATGAACTGACAAAATTGCAAAAATCAGAGGTTAAAATTAAAAAAAGGCTGTCATTGTCTGAGGCTTCTCAAGATCAACTGTTTCAAAAAATAGTAAAGTTATAAGACAGAGCACACAGAGAAAACCTGAAATTTTCTGCTGTACTACAGAAACTAGAAAGTATGTCCTGTATTAATGTAAGGAAAATCCAAATATGCATTTCCAGTTGCAACTGGACTGGTGTTCTACAGCAATATTTGTAAACTGAAAGGACAAATCAAGTGTATGCGCCAAACCTCCCAATAAAAAAGCAGCTAATGCCAATATTAGCAAAGATGTAATTATACAAGCAGAAAGAGTGGATCCTGACAAAACCGTTGCAAAAAGGACAAGTATTAAAAACTGGAGACAGCAGAGTGTTTGTGGAAAATTATTATTCACCATACACCAGGCAAAAGAAAAGCTAATTTATCCCAGCAATCAGGGAATGTGAAGAGGCAGATGTGAGACTCAAGATGTTGTATCCAGCTGTCTTCAGAATATTTTTTCCTGGACGATCAAAGACATTTTTGGATGCAGAATAGGCTAAAGAGGAAATAAAAAGTTTATCCAATAAAAAGTGAGTCAACAAGTAGAAGGAGACTGTTCTTCGCATTCTTCTGACAATAAAGCTTATAGATAAGCTTTGCCAGTGAAACCTTTTCCATTGTTCCAAAGGAAAATGCTTGAGAGACAGAAAAAAGCACAGTAGTTCCTTTGGGTGTCTGAAGATAAAGGAATGTTAATTGTTGCGTGAGATGAAGAGTATTAAACTAAGCATACACAAGGTGGAAGGTGATGGAGTTCTGATTGTAAATCCAGAGGTGAAACAGGGTATCAGTTCCCTACAAAATTCACAGAACAGTCACCAGGATTAGCCACCCTCTCTCCTTTACTAAGCAGATTCAGTGGCTCTACATTTGACCAACAAATTTCCAGTACAATATCATTGTCATGTTATTGTATTAGATAACTGTCCATGTTTCGCTAAATGTCATAGCACCGAGCAACATTTCTCACAAATTAAAATTTTTAGTGATTGACAATTTCTCACAGGATTGTAGAGGTGGTCCAACTTCTTTTAGGTTGGAAGAGTTAGAGCTACTTTGGCAGTTGAAGTTAAATGCCTTTAACTACCCTGGTTTAAATGAAGCATGTTCTATCATGAGTATACTGAAACTTAAAAATTTGCAAAGATAGTACATGTTTCCTTTTATCTTATATTTTGTATTTTTATTTTTTATTATTTAAATGCTTACGAGGTAACCTGTAAGAACAACTTTTATTAAGTTATTATATGGTGTTTCGACCTAGGTTTCAACTTGTTTACAACTTTTATATGTTGAACTTTCCCTTTAAAATTTGGACCTGGGAGTTTAATTATTTTAATTGTTGAATTATTAATTTAGATGCTGATTTTCCCGCACTTTTCTGTATTTAAAGTTACCTTACAGAATGTTTAGTACTTCTGAAGAAATTTGTTTTTAAACAAACGAAAAGCGCTTCAGGTTTATTTTGTTGGAACTGTTTTATTAAATTTGCATACAGTCTATCTTGTCGTTTAGTCTATTTGTTTTAATTGTTCTTAGTTTGTCGTGCCTTGTTTGTAATTTACTATTCTGTCTCAGAACAACATCATAATAGAACATGTCTCTCATACAAAACTACTAGGCAACATTATTGATGAACACTTCAAGTTTGATCTGCATATGCAGTGGATATAAAAAGTGTACACACCCCTGTTAAAATTCCAGGTTTTTGTGATATAAATAAATGAGACCACAATAAATAATTTCAAAACTTTTCCCACCATTAATGTGACCTATAAGCTGAACAATTCAATTGAAAAACAAACAAATCTGTTAGGGGAAAATATGAAAAAAAATGTACAATAAGCTGGTTGCATAAGTGTGCACACCCTTAAACTAATACTTTGTTGAAGCACCTTTTGATTTAATTACAGCATTCAGTCTTCTTGGGTACACACCTCCCATCAATTTAAGAGACTCTGATTAACCCCAAATAACGTTCAGCTGTCCTAGTAGGATTTTCCTGACATTTACTCAGTTGCCTGCTACAGCAAAAGCCATGGTTCGCAGACAGCTTACAAAGCATCGAAGGGATCTCATTGTTGAAAGGTATCAGTCAGGAGAAGGGTACAAAAACATGTCCTTAGCATTGGATATACCATGGAACACAGTGAAGAAAGTCATCAAAAAGTGGAGAAAATATGGAACAGTGATGTTGCAAAGAACAGGACGTCCCTCCAAACGTGATGAAAAGACAAGACAAAAACTGGTCAGGGAGGCTGCCAGGGGGCCTACAGCAACACTGAAGGAGTTGCAGGAATTTCTGGCATGTACTGGTTGTGTACTACATGTAAGAACAATCTCCCATATTCTCTATATGTCTGGGCTATGGGGTAGGGTTGGAAGATGGAAGCCTTTTCTCACACAGGAAAAACATCCAGGCCTGGATAAAATTTGCAAAACAATATATCAAGTCTCCCAAAAGCATGTGGGAAAATGTGTTATGGTCTCATGAGACCAAGGTTGAACTTTTAGGCCACAATTACAAAAGGTACGTTTGGCACAAAAACAACACCACAGCACCAAAAGAACACCATCCCCATGGTGAAGCATGGTGGCAGTGTCATGCTTTGGGGCTGTTGCTTTTCATAAGCTGGAACTGGGGCTTTAGTCAAGGTGGAGGGATTTATGAACAATTCCAAATACCAGTCACTTTTGGCCCAAAACTTTCAGGCATCTGCTATAAAGCTTCACCAGAAGACAATTAAAGTTTTGGAATGGCCCAGCCAGAGCTCATACCTAAATCCAATACAAAATCTGTGGGGTGACATGAAAAGGGCGGTGCACAAGAGATGCCCTCGCAATCTGACAGATTTGGAGGGCTTTTGCAAGGAAGAGTGGGAAAATATTGCCAAGGCAAGATGTGCCGTACTGATAGACTCCTACCCAAGAAGACTGAATGTTGTAATTAAATCAGAAGGTGCTTCAACAACATATTAGTTTAAGGGTGTGCACACTTATGCAACCAGCTTATTGTACGTATTTTATTTGTTATATTTTACCTCTACAGATTTGTGTTTTTCAATTGAATTGTACAGATTATAGGTCACATTAAAGGTGGGAAAAGTTTTGAAATGATTTATTGTGGTCTCATTTTATATATCACAAAAACCTGGCATTTTAACAGGGGTGTCTACACTTTTTATATCCACTGTACTGTATATATAATAACATTAAAAAAATTTACCAGAAACTTGAAACTCTGTTGATAAAAACTTCCTAGACAATCACAGTAAATGCATTCTATCTGCTACCTTCCTTCTACCCTCTATCTCTTACATGAAGCCCCACTTTTCAACAATCTACAAACCTGCTTTAAATCAAAGCTAACATCTTGGTACAACAAAATTGCAAAGTTTGCCACCCATGCAAAATACTCCTCACATCACTGCATAGCCCTCCACAAACTCAATTGGTTTGAACTTCCACAGTAGTTTACCTTCATCCAGCTAACCAGGCACATAAAATCATTCATAGACCCATGGCCTGTCCAGCTTTAAATATTATCTTCTATTCCTACATTTCAAGTAGATCGCTTAGGTCTGAAAAAACAGCTTCTACAACAACATCATCCAATGAAATCATTTGGTCAAAATCTGTACTGTTTCTTTATAGCTAAAATCTGGAACACCCTCCCATTATCCTTAACATCTATCCACATTCACACATCCTTCAAACGTGCACTGAGGGAACATCTATCTAAATCTTGTATGTGCTCCTGCTCAACTCCAGACTAATTTCTAGCCATTTCAACATCCCTCTACTTTCTTTCTCTTCAGCTATAAACTCTGTCTTCCTTTATCATCTTATTTTTCCCTCTTAGTCTTTCCTCTCTCCTCCTCTCCCCTGCCCTTAACTCTATTTACCTTGCCCACTTCAATTTTATCTTTCTCTTATCCCACCACCCTTCTTATATGTTCATTCTACTACCTTCCCCTTCTTTTCCTTTCTAAACTATAAGCTACTTACATTTTTTCCTACTTATCATCATCATCATCATCATCTTCTTTCGGCTGTTCCCATTAGGGGTCGCCACAGTGTATCACCTGTTTCCATTTATTCCTGTTCTCTGCATCTTGCTCTATCACACCAGCCACCTGCATGTCCTCTCTCACCACATCCATAAACCTTATCTTAGGCCTTCCTCTTTTCCTGTTACCTGGTAGCTTCATTCTTAGGATCTTTTTCCCAATATACTCAGCATCCCTCCTCAGCACATGTCCAAACCCATGTAATCTTGCGTCTCTGGCTTTGTCTCCAAACCTTCCAACCTGGGCTGACCCTCTAATATACGTATTCCTAATCCTGTCCATCCTCATCACACCCAGTTCAAATCTTAACATCTTTAACTCTGCCACATCCAGCTCAAACTCCTGCCTTTTTGTCAGTGCCACTGTCTCCAACCCATATAACATAGCTGGTCTCACTACCCTCTTGTAGACCTTCCCTTTCACTCTTACAGGTACTCGTCTGTCACAAATCACTCCTGACACTCTTCTCCACCCACTCCATCCTGCCTGTACTCTCTTCTTCACCTCTCTTCCACACTCACCATTACTCTGAACTATTGACCCCAAGTATTTAAGCTCATCCACCTTCGCCAGCTCTACTCCTTGCATCCTCACCATTCCTCTATCCTCGCTTATATGTGCTGAGGAGGGATGCTGAGTATATTGGGGAAAAGATGCTAAGGATGAAGCTACCAGGTAACAGGAAAAGAGGAAGGCCTAAGATAAGGTTTATGGATGTGGTGAGAGAGGACATGCAGGTGGCTGGTGTGAAAGAGCAAGATGCAGAGGACAGCAAGAAATGGAAACAGATGATCCGCTGTGGCTACTCCCAATGGGAACAGCTGAAAGAAGATGATGATAATTGGTGGGGAAAATATCATTTTAACATAATGGCTAGTCTATCCATATTATCTTGCAAAGTAAATGGTTTTACAGGAACACACAAAAATGAAAGAATATTGAATTATATTAAGAAATGTAGAGTGTAAATAGTAATGCTGCAGGAGACACATTTTGGCAAGAAATGATCATGTGAATTTGATAAAGAAAGGATTTCAGGATGGATATTCAGCATAATATCAGGGACAAAGGAAAGGTGGAGTAATAATACTGATAGCTACAGGGGTTCCAATAGTGATAGAAGACAGGGAAAAAAGAAAATAATGCTAAAGTTGTTATAGAAAGGGGCTTCTGGCAAAGGAGGAGGATTACATTGGAACGTGTTTATATTCCAGCAAAAAATGCTGTTATGCAGCTTAAGAAAAGTTTTGGAAGAAATAATCAGCTTTCAACAGCGTATATTACTTATAGCTGAGGACTGCAACTTGACTTGCAATAATGAGGGTAGATCATGGGGTGTAAGAAGGGAAATATAACAAAACAGGATACATTTCTGAAGACATTTATGATAATATGTGGCATGGAAGATGTGAATTCAGTAGTAGGAACGCAGAATTTTCATATTATTCTCTAAGGTACAATAATTAGGCTAGACTGGATAGAATTTTTATTTTACGAGAGTGTATTCATTTAATTGTAATTTAATTGTAAACTTTGACAGACATGTGGAAACCAAGAAAGAGTGCAAAAATAAATATTTATGGAAGACTAAATTATGCCAAGGTTAGAGGAAGATAAGGCTCAACAACTAATATTTATTTTTATTTTTATTTTATTTTGATATTTGTTAACAGGGTATGTCTGACTGAGCAATAATCCATTTTCACCGGAGGCCCGGTGGAAAAGCACCATAAGAAAATAAATTACAAATTTCAAACAGAGGATAATAGTAGTTCCAAGAGATTTTAAAATACATGAGTTTTTTTTTTTTTAATACAAGATTGACAAACCTCTAGTTTGATTAATTACATGACAAAAGATGTGCAATTTGTGGTACAAACAATGGTGTTACATCAGTAGGTAGAACAGAGTAAGCTAGTAGCAGTTAAAGGTGGTTACAAAAAGAAATTGCAGGAAGAGAAACAGTATATGGTGAAGTATTGGTGAACAAGCTGAAGAGTAAGTAAAGGCAAGTAGTGAAGAAGGGGTGAAGTAGTGAATAGAAACAAGAGTAAGGAAAAGTGGAAGGAAAGACAGTAATTGAGTTAGGTAGGTCTTTGGCATGTACAGATCCGAGATTTTAGTTGGGTTTCAGTTAATGCTTTTTTGATGCTTTGAGTGTGGGGAAGATGAAGATTTTAATATTCAATGGGAGTTTATTCCAAGCTAGAGCAACTGTGTAGCTATATACGTTTTGTCCTATTGTTCTTTTTGGCTTATGGATTGCTAAGAGAAACTGGTCAGATCTTCAAAGATAGGAGGCGATGAGATAAAAATTATGATGTATAATCAGTCAATATGAATTGTCCAGTAACAGATAGTATTCCTGTGGATGAAAAGAAAGTGATGAAGATCTGGAAGACTTTATTTAATAATATTTTAAATAAAGCATCACAGAAGAAATCTGTGGTGGCTGTATTACCCAAAGAGGGTAAAGACCCATCAGACCCAATTTCATATAGGCCCATTTCAATTTTAAACCATGATTATAAACTGTTTATGGCTACACTAGTCTATATTAGGTAAATGAATGGCAAACGTGTTGCCAAAATTGATAGACATATATCATTGTGGTTTTGTGGAGGGACGACACACAGTTGACAACATTAATAGAACAATGATGATTCAGGGGAATGCATAATGCAAGTTGTTGGTGAGTCTTGACACAGAGAAAGCATTTGAGAGTAAGCAGGGATTTTATGAATAGAGCAATGGAAGCATTTGCATTCCCTGATACAATAATAAGGTTGATTAGGAGGATATATGAAGAACTAGAGGCAATATTAAAGGTGGAGGGTTCCTCTCTAATAAGTTATGTTTGAAGTTATTTTCTTTATATTTAGAGATATAATTGGTATAGTAATCAAGAAAGGTTTGCTTTATTTACAGATGATAATATTTTGTACATGATAAATCCAGAAAAGGACATCAGTGTTGTGGAACATTTTAAGTCAGTTTTAATTATTTTCAGGATCATCACCCTTTTCTACTTATAACCTGATCAGCACCTTTTTCTACTTATAACCTGATCAGCTTATCCAACTTAACTTTTGCCCTCCCCTTCCAGTTAAATTCCTCCAGGTCTTTATTAATTATTGTTCACAACTTCTCATTTGCTTAACAAAAATATGCCTGACCTGTATAAAAACTAAAGAGTCTAAAAACATTTTCACTGCTTGTATCTTGCTATCGATATCCATAAACAAGAGCTTCCAGTTTATTCAGTTCTAAACTAGCACAATGGACAGCAAAGTGATATCTATGGTTGAATATAAGGAACTGCAAAGTCAGGAAGCTAAGGGGGTTAACTCATAGGGTATAAACGACAAAAACAGATTTAGGTGCAAAACAGTCAAGTAGCAGTCATCAAATTCAGCTTTGCAACACAGTATGGCAATAATGGGTTTGACCCCCTTGTTCAGGAGTGGGCTATGCCTTGCACCCACTGACTGCTGGTATAGGCCTAACTCCCTCATGACCCTGCATGGGACTACCAAGGTAATCAGACAATGAGTGAAATGAATGAATAACTGAATTAATTAATTAATTAATTAATTAATTAATCAATCAATCAATCAATAATCGGATCTGCCCATGCTCCTTGCCATCTTAGTTCTCTTTTCTATTCCCTTCTTCCACACTCTTAATAGACTTTCGCTTGATATATCCTGCTTCCCTTCCCGCTTTACCTGCTTTCTAGCCTCACCTCTCTTTAATTCCTTAACATTTTAATGTATGTTCTTTATATTCTTACACTCCTTTATCTACCCCAGAATTTGACTAAAATTTACTATCTAGCTCTCCTGCTAGGAAAAATGATATGGCATTTACATCCTATTACTTATTCTGTTATATTACTTATTGTGTTATATATTAACTGTGGTGGTGGTGCTGCGATAGCGTTGTCACCTCACAGTAAGATGTTGTCCTGTTCAATTCTCAGCTAGAGCGTCTTCTGTGTGGAGACATGCATGAATGGGCGTACCTTCGTTGAAGGTTGTGCATCAGGGCCAGCAACTCAGCACATAAAAATCTACTGCCAATCATTAGCAGACCGGAATTCTGCTAAGGCGAAACCTAACCGGGAAAAGCCAAAACACACAACAACAACCTATTCTAATTGTTAGACTCCAAACCTCCACTTTGCAAAAATGCAGAAATTCTTCTAAGATTCAGCTTAACAAAAGCAAAGCCATATATCTATCATGTGTTTATCTTCCCCCAGGCGATAACATCAACACATTAGAGGCTATCCTCAGCTGGCTCTCAAGTAACTACCCCCAAGAAACCATTATACTTGGAGATTTTAACATTAACTGGAACTCCTGTATATCTGAGCAGCCTTATACTCATATCATCTTATATGGTTTTACCCAAACTATAACATCCCCTACCCGCACCAGTAAAACTAACAACAAAACTAGTACCCTTGACTGGATACTCACTAATACCCCCCAACTAAACTATAAAACAGGCACCCTCCCTGAGGACATAAGTGACCACTTGCTTACCTATTTAATCAGAACAAAAACTGACATCCTAAACTCAACCATCTGTAGAACTATTCGCACTACCAAAAATTTTAACCCTGCTCACTTTCAAGCTGAACTAGGCACCTGTGACTGGTCACCCCTGAAATACCTCCCAATAGATAATGCCGTGAAATACTTTAACTCTAAATTTCTAACCATTTTAGACAGCCATGCCCCATTACGCAAAGTTAGAATTAGAACCAAACCAGCACCATGGCTCACCAAAACTACCAAACAAAAAATCCTCCAAAGAAATAAACTATGGGTCAAATGGTGCTCAACAAAAAGCCCCTCAGACCACCTGCAATTCAGACAGCTAAGAAATGAAACAAAAAAAGCCATATTAGCCAATAAAAGAAACTACTACTACTAACTACAACAAACCAACCAAAATTATCCCCAAAAATTCTGGCGAGGTATCAATAACCTCCTACACCCTGGATGCTCAAGTACTCCCTCTCCCTTTGGCTCTGATCACAACAATCCCATCCAAATAGCTGACTCATTTAATACTTTTTTCACTGAAACTATACAATCCCTAGCCAACCAGCTATCCCCTAGCACCCCATGCTCTGCCGCAACCTCTACCAATAATTCTCATCAATTTTATTTTCAGCCAGTGCCCACTTCACTCATCTGTAACCTCATACAGAAACTTAAACCCACTACACTCTCTGCTGATCAATTACCTGCAGAATACCTGCAAAAAGCTGCTAAAGTCATAGCCTACCCCATATCCATCCTCATTAACAGAACTATTTCTGAAGGAACTATTCCCCTAATCTGGAAAGTCTCTCACATTATTCCCCTGCATAAGGGTGGTAACTCCAAGGAGTTGTCCAATTATAGGCCCATAGCTATTCTATCTCCTGTGGCAAAAATAATGGAGAAATGTTTACACATACAACTGTTAACCTACCTACTCAATCACAATTTATTAGCACCCTGTCAACATGGCTTTAGACCATTTCATAGTACCACCTCTGCTCTCTTATCCTTCACTAACCATATTAACGGTAATCGTAATAATGATACTCTATCCTCAGCTCATTTTATTGACCTGTCCAAAGCATTTGACATGGTGAATCACCACCTGCTTATAGACACACTCAAAAACCTGTCATTGGACAACCATACTAATACAGTGGTTCCAATCATACCTACATAACAGGCAACAGGCTGTACTATGGGAAAATACTTTATCTTCCCACCTCCCAGTTGCTCTAGGGGTCCCGCAAGGATCTATATTAGGCCCATTACTCTTCTCCATCTTTACAAATGACCTCCATTCTGTAATTCCACAAGCTGATTGTATCCAATACGCTGATGACTCCACACTCATATGCTCTGCTACTTCTCAATCAGAACTTCAGTCACTAACCCAAAAGACCTTTAGCACAGTCGAAAACTGGCTCCTACAAAGATGTCTTATCCTTAACCCCAAAAAAACAAAAATGCTACTATTTACCCCCACTCGCAGAACCTCCCCACTTAACTTTACTATTACTTCAAATAACGGAACTATAATATCTCCTGAACCAACCACCAAACTACTCGGGGTACTAATAAATAATAACTTGTCTTTTGAACCTCACATTAATAACTCCATAAAAACAGTAAACAAGAAACTAGGTTCCCTCTATAGAATAAAATCCTTTCTAACACCTCCAGCCAGGGTTACTATTGCTCGCACCCACCTCATCTCTACCTTGCTCTATGCCTCCCCTAGCTATACCAAAATATGTAGAAGTAATCTGAGTAAACTTTTATCCTCCTACAACAATATTGCCAGATTTGCAGCTGGGTCCTCCTATAGAACTCATCACTGTATCAACCTGAATCAGCTAGGATGGTTAGAGCTGCCAAATCTAATACTTTTTAATCAATTAATAGTAGCCCATAAGATCCTGTATTTACCTCAAAATACACCCATACATACATCCCTAGTCATCCCCTATAACAATCTCAAGACCTTACGTTCACCTAATAACCTACTTGTACAAATAGCAAAATCCAACAACTCAGCTGGTGACACCTTGTTCTCCAATATAGTAGGTAATGCCTGGAACATTCTCCCAAGCCAGCTAACCTCAATATCCTCTGTCAGCTTATTTAAAAGCAAGCTTAAACCCTACCTTAAATCACACTGGCTATGCCCCTGTGTTAACCCAGACTAAGCACCTGACTATTAACTAGACTTCCACAATTCTTAGCTTCCTATGATCATGATCTTGTATTGACTCACTCATTTTTAGTGAGCTTAACCTTCCTTAGGATTTTTTTCCCATGTAAGTATGTATATACTGTGGAATGATCAAACACCTTCATATAGTATCACAACCTAGGTGATAATGAACACTATAAATCCATCCTTGTATACTGATCTTCTATACTCTGTCTATTGATCTCTAGTGTTTTCTTTCTTAGGTTTTTGTGTGACCTTAGTATCTATTAATATAAACTACTAGCTGTATCTAGTTTAATCTTAGATTTCATTTTCTTTCCCTAATAGAATACATACTATAAAATCCTAGGTTTGTAATATATTATAAAGATTTGTAATACACCATTTCTAATGCAAATGTATTAGTCTTGTTCATCTATTCTTAGATACATTTTTCTTTCCCTACTGAAATATAAAATACATAATCTTAGGCTTGTACTATATTTTTTAAAAACTTCTTATGTACCAAATTCTACTGTTAATGTCTTTGTCTTGACCTTTTCTGTTGTTGTAATTTGTGGAGGTTTTCTCCCCGGGCCTCCACTGAAAATGGACATATATCCAGCTGGACTAGCCCAGTCAACAAATGTAAAATAAAATAAAATAAAAATAAATAAAATAAATTATTCTGTTATATATTTTTCATGCATCATTATGTAACATGCACATTAGGAACTCTTTTCTACCTTGTATATAATATATGGTCAACTTTATTGCTTGCCTTTATACTTTTCTTATTTTTCTTTTATTGTATTTCACATATTGTACTATTTTGTTATTATCTTAATATTTTGTAACCATTGTTCATTTTTTAATTCTGTTTAATGTGTACTGCAGAGCTTTTCTCCCTGGGCCTCTGCTGAAAATGGGCTCATACCCAGTCAGACTTTCCTGGTAAACACATTTCAAATAAATAAATACATTAATTAATTAATTAATTAATTAATTAATTAATTAATTAATTAATTAATTAATTAATTTATAGGCACTTTTTATGAGTGAGCTGTGAAGCAGACACATTCTATGCTCTGTTTCATGGTGAGAAGTGAATTTAGAGGAAGCAGGTTATTTAATTATTTTTGTACTACAAAGGTAATGATTCACATGGAATATTGTGTACCACTCTAGAGGTCTTACAGAGGGAAATAAAAGGACCTTAAGCTTATGCAGTCTGTACAAATGCAGGCCAATGAGACGGTTGGGAGCAGGAGGTTTTAATATGAAGATGCACTGCAGATGCTGGGCATTTACACTGTGGATAGATGCTGGGCATTTACACTGTGGACATATAAGGGAGCAAGGAGACAAGAAATGAATGAACTGTGTTGAGCGTAGATTATACAGATGCAATTCAGATGGAAAATAAAAGATGAGGAAGTGGATATGGGAAGCAGCTCAAATGTGCAAGTTGGAATGATCTTCAAAAATAAGTGATAGCAAATTAGTTGGATTCAGGGAACATTGGATGGGTAAAGCATTGAGAGGAGAGAGGAAGAGAGAGAGTTAGCTGCTGGTTGCTCGCTATAATTATGTAGGCTAACTCTGCACTTATTTTTGTCTGTTAGCCTGGGAGAGTAAATCTAAGCAGTTAACACTTTTTTAAAGGAAGAAGACAGAAAGAAGATGAAATGACAGGCGTAGAAAATATCTAGTGCACAGCTCACACAGGAGGATACAGGGATTGCATCAAAGGCCAACATACTTTATAAATCTTTATATCTGTACTGCAGTAACATCTCAACTTGCACTCATTTTTATAGAATGTACACAGTTTGCAGTGTTATTCTATGTTTTTCTCATGGCTTCATCCAAGTTTAGAGACAGGCCTTGGAATGCTTATATAAAGATGGACATGGAAAACTTGATAGTACTTGTTGCTTAGGGAGATTTCTTCTTCTTATCTCTGCTCCCTTGTCATTCTGCTTTGCAGCCATAGCTAATGCAATACAATACTCTCTTCTACAAGTCATGTCGGTCTGAAAATTGTTTGGTGGCAGCTGGCAGAAATGGATTTTTACCAGACATATCTGTTTACTGGAGAAAACAACAGTTGCAAGGTTTTACAAATGAAAAGGGCATTCACTATGTTCGCTACTGGTCAATGAAAACAGTAATTACCAAATGTTTGTATTTCAGGATGCATTTCCATCTATATCCACACTACAAGTTCCTTGACCTTCTCAAAGGGCTTTGAAAAGCATGACCTTAATGTTCAACAGCTGAAATGTAATCCTTATTAATTAAATATGCTATTATCCCAAATCCCCAATTAATTCTGTTAGTTTAAGGGAAGTTGCTGGTGGCTCAACAATAAAAGTCATTATTCTTGCAACTCCACTAAAGAGACTGACATGCATTATGCAATAATGCAGGGTCATCAAAAGTTGTGATATAAAGGCATAATGCACATCATACTTACAGATATCAGGCATAACCTTGTTTGAAATATATATAACTTACTGATTAATTGTTTAAATACGTTTGTACTCATTAAAGGACTACCAATAAAAACTTGAAACCATACATTAAAAATATAAAAACATACTGGAAGACACTTGGTTGTTGTTTGTCTTTTCCCGGTTGGGGGTCGCCACAGCAGAACTCCGGTCCACTAATGATTGGCAACCTTCAGCGAAGGCACACCCATTCACACATGTCTTTTGGAGGCCACTCAACCGTGGGGAGGACATGCAGACTCCACACAGAAGGCACTCCAGCCGAGAATCGAACAGGAGAACCTCTTGCTATGAGGCAACAACACTACCTCTGAACCACCGTGGCTTACTAGAAGATACTTGGTAAAGAGCAAATAAATGATGAAGAGGCTAAAATAGCTAACATAACTGATGTTTGGAGGCATTAAATGTTTTCACTTAAAAGTAGTAAAAACAAAGAGATAAGAGGAATAAAAAAGGATCCAATTCCATACCCTTTACCAAACTATCAACAAGGGTTATAATTCAGTCATAAGGGGATTTGCAAAGAGATTAATGGGTCAAAGAACTGATGGGGATTTAGGAAGTCTTCTTGGGTAGGACTGAAGGTCTGTAGATGTTTAGAATACAAACTGGTTTAGGAAAAAAAAGTGTTAACAAATATTGCTTCAGGAAAGAAGTGCCAGCTGGGCTGAGGGAGCACATAAGACCACAATATCTCATAGGCTAAATTGATGGGCCTTTGGGATTCTTCTGCCATTGGTTCTCATTGACCTTGTGGATTTAAGTATAAACTTATTACAGTTATTAAGACTGGCAGAGGTCAAGCATTAGTTGCCTGAACTCTAAGGAACTCTAGGGGAATCTTAGATCTTCCACACAGAGACGTTTCCTCATTATTTGTTGTTGGACCTAGTATATTGACATACTGGGTTTGTGAGACTTCAAGGGGCACCTCGGAGACTGCTTGTTTCAATTCTATTCTGTAAAACAAAGCTTGTTGCCACCATGTGATTGCATATCTTAGTGAATTTCCTTTGAAACAGGATAAAGTCATAGAGCTTTACAATCAGCAGACTTGGGAACCGCCATGGGTTTTATTGTAACATAAAAATAAATAAATCTTGAGTTGCTGTACTAAGTTTCTGGTCTTATTGAGCTCATTCTTTGTTTTTAAATAGAGCTGTCGTATACTCTGTAATTACCACTTTGGTGTCAGTCACTTCCAGACAGTACATGTGACACTCCTTCCATGCTTCATATAAATGTGTTACTAGTATAAAGCCAAACACTCATTTTCTAAACATTCACTGCTGATTTGTATGTTGAGTACAGAAATATGTACTCAAATAACATTGGCTTCATGTCTCTAATCATGGGTCTCTGCTAGGTTGCAACTTTAATCCAGGGTGGGACTCAGAAAGGCTCAGCAAGATAGGGAAGCCTTTGACTGAAAGTTTTTACCATCACTCTAAGCCTTTCCAGTTCAAAATCTGGCCTACTGTTGAGTTTTTTTCCCCTAGCAGGGGCCTCAGCATGGAGTGCAGCCTCATGGGCAGAGTTTCATGTTAATATAGCTCTCTGTGGGAGTGGCTAATTCTAATTAGTAATGTGCGCTCATCTAGAAATGTCTATGGCTCTCGATTTGCTTGGCTCAGACAAGTAAAATTTTGCTCTAGGAGGAAAAAGTTACTGATGTAAAAACATGTCAATTACCCATTCACTTCTGTGGGTTTACTCACAGTAAGGTAAGTTTAGTGAAGAGTTGTGGGGGAAAATGTTGGTGTGTGTATCTGTGTGGACCAATGTGCATGTGTCTGTAGGGGCATGAATGAAGCTGCAGGAATCTGCATGTGTTCATGTGTGTTTGCATATGTATATGTGTGTGTATGTCTGCCTTAGTGGTTAGAATTGAAAGAATGGATATGTGTGTGTGTGTGTGTGTGTGTGTGTGTGTGTGTGTGTGTGTGTGTGTGTGTGTGTGTGTGTGTGTGTGTGTGTGTGTGTGTGTGTGTGTATCTCTATGTGTGTATTAAGGGATATTGTAGAATGCTTCTGTGAGGTCTAGATATTCAATGTGTACTGATTTGCTCTTATCCGTTGCTACAGTAACTTTTTCAAAGAATTCCACTAGGTTAAGTAAGCTGGATTTGCCCTTTATGAATCTGAAATGGCTTGGGGCAAGAGTCTATAGGTTACCTATATCCTTATTTATTAACTCCATAATGATCCTTTCAATTGCCTTATGGATGAAACTAGTCAAGCTTATGGGGCTATAGTTGCCCAGGTCCATTGAAGACCCCACAGTTTTGTAAGGGAATGACTGTTTCTATCATCCATTCATCTGACACAAAGCCTGTTTAGAAAAATAATTAGGAGAAGTGATGTTTAAAGGAAGGCAGGAACTGAGCAATTTAGATAGTTTATAGAACAAATAAAGAGGAAGAGGGCATAGTAAATATGGAAATGTCCCCAAGATAGGATATGTCAATGTATGTACACTTCCAAGACAAGTCAGTAGCGTACCATTAAGCACATATGTAGACAGCACAGTATGTACTGCTGTTTACACCTCCTGAGCAAGTTTATTATAATATGAACACACGATAGTATATATGTGATGGTCACACAAGGTTACATGTCAATGGAGATGAATGGTTGTGATATAAACATCAATGACATGCTCACTGGAGAGGATACTTAGCAAGGACAGTATGTGTGTATATATATATATATATATATATATATATATATATATATATATATATATATGTATATATATATATATATATATATATATATATATATATATATATATATATATATATATATATATATAAAATAGGGAGTATATGCATTCTCTGAAGATCTGCAAAATGACTTGTTTGAATATGACTGACATCTCACCATAATTCTCAAACAATCAGGGACATATAGCAACAGATTCCTGGACAAATGTAGAAAGAAGCAGGCATAATCATGGAAACTTCTAAAACATTATGACCATTAACCTGTGGTATTGACAGCATATGTGATTGTAGCTTATTATACAATTATATGGAAATGTCCCCAAGACGTGTACAACTGTAATGATTGCTAGCAATTTATAAGGGGAATTCACCACCACTTCCCCAAAAGCAACCATTTTGGGAGAGGTTAAGAAGGACAGTGTTAAACCTGGAGGTCAATTCAGGGGCAATCCTGGTGAGTTAAGAGGTTTGCATGGCACATAAGTCACAATCCCCCCCCCACAATAATCAAACCCTTGCAATCAATGTTGTCACTGAGCTGTGTATTTACTAGGTGCAACACAGAAACACATATCACACATGCATCTAGTAGAACACAATGAAGCGAGGTTTGCACTGCCCAATCCTAATGGGTATGCATACCAGAGAATAGTTCTTTATGGCCTACCAAATGTGGGAGCTCACTGTTCCAAATGTGATACACTTGACTAATGTGTCCCAGCCTGACATAGGTATCGACCATACAGATAATAACACATATATACACCACACTATTATGAGTGGATTCCCTTATACACAGCAAGATATTGCATGCATCTGCAACATATAATAGCAATGGATATTAGTCTGAAGCATCTGCAACTGATGTGTGAATTAAGAAGGGATCCATAATAATGAATGGTACAGCAGTACCATTGATGGCAATGCATCACAATGCCCATGTGCACAGAAATTACAGCAGTGCAAAGTCAAGTGTCAATGATTGAGGAAGCCGTCACTGTGATATTGTTCACATCCAAAACAATACATGGAGCACCCTCTATAAGTACATGTCAAACCTCAACACATGTGCCACATGATCACTGCCCCCCCCCCACAACATCGGCAGTGAAAATGTTAAACTGTCATGAAATCCTAATGTACATCCACATGTGTTCATGCAAACTGTGAAGTGGTAATACTGATGTGATGTAGTGGTATCATCTATGACACAGTACAGTCACACTACAGCTGTACCTGTGCTACAGTTGGAGTTCAAGATGTATATCACCTCCAAATAAAACCTTGAGTATGAATCAGTTGTACAGCTCTACCTATTTCACATCATTACATCAGTTGTACATCATATGCCTATATGCTTAGTGGAAATGTGTGGGTGAGGGCCCCATCACCATTTATGGACATATTACAACTGTGGTGGATGTGGTCCATGCAGAACAGTTAATGACACAAATGCTGACAGTCATACAATGCTGCTGGCTAATACCTGTATAATCCCTTTTAATAGCAGCACAGTATTGCATTCAATGAATTCAACAAGGGTGCAAGTGAATTTCAAAATGTCATACGTTTGTGTATATAACAGCATTAAAACATGTTGATGAACCCAGGTGTATGTACCCATGTAGTCAGTATGACATAATATTGCTGTATGTCAGATACATTTCCAGATGCTAGGTATACACATGCACACCTGTGCCATACTGCAGCTGTCACTGTGATGGTTGAATGAGAACTGTGTAGAAGGTGGATATACTCCACTGTCAGAACACATGCCTTAGTCAAGGTTAAATAAACATACCATCATCACATGTCCACAGCCCTCAGGAGGCCCAGTACTATAGCTGTTATGGAAGAAACATGTAACCAAATGGCTGCAGCAGGCATTAATACACTAGTTCAAATCCCAGATTGGAATACACTGTTGTAGGACTACAGTACAACATCCACATCTTAACATAGCACTTGTGGGTGACAACAACATCAACATGTTCAATGTTCATAGGTTCACAGGAGATTACTAGGCTGATGGTCAAGAGTCCATACAAGCCCAGCCATTACAGGATCATAGGATCATAGAAGGTTACTAGGCTAATAGCCCTAGGGTCCTTACAAGCCTAGCCAAGTTTACCCTTGTTCCAAAGTGTGTCTCTTAAAGGTAGCCACTAAATCAGCACCTATTACCCATATCTAAGAGGGACACAGTTGAAACACCCATAGTGAATTTACAGTTTCCCATCCAATCATCAAAATTACACTTAAATAGGGCCAATGAGGGGGCTCTGTTTAACATGGATAAAGAGATAAGGTAACCTCTGTGAGATAAATCTGTCCCTCCAGCAAGTTCTATTGATGTCACATACCAGGTTAAGGTCCCTTGAGCATGTCACACATGTACTGTTTGACTTCTTATTCCAATTAACCCAAATCACTATCTCTAGGTGAGGGAAGAGAATAGGGGTATGTGTGTATGTGTTTGATTTTATTACAGACTGTTTCTGTCCATGTGGGGGATGGGCACCACCCCACGGGTGAATTCTTTTCTGATAAGATTCAAAGCCTACAAAAACTACAAATACTGTCGGCGACTCCCTGCTGGGTTAGGAAAGTAAACATATATATTTTTGTATGTGAGAACCGCTTGCTGTACCAATGGCATGTAAAGATACAGATATCTGGAAACATTGCTTATTGTCATTATACTGTGAAGTTTACTGTGCTAGTTACCTTATTATAGCACCCAGCACTATTGCTGCTCAGAGAGCATTTGGTTTGGTGTTGGGCAGCATCACTGGTTAGGTTAGCTGCAGATTACACCTCTTAACCAACCTTCCATTATCTAGTTACAAACACCCTTCACTCCTATCCTTTCAAGTACACATTAGAAACAGCAACCATGCATGGGCACTTCCCTGCTATCTCTGCATCCAACGTGATGGATATGGGTATCCTGTGGCAATGTAACAGTTGCCTTATGTACACTGACAACTGCTTAATTCTCAAACAGACAAATATAGTATGTGAACGATGTAGTTACACAATGACACTGGAGGCTAGACTCTCACATACAGACACAAAAAGCAACAAACAGGTTTTTACTGACTCACACATCACTCACCACACTCAAAAAGAACCACACACATAGACCCACATATGCGGAGGTGCTCACATGTAACTTACCCTAACCTCAAAGACCTCTTAGGTGCAGTCCTCAGAAACACTGCATGTAGACAAACAAGACAATTCTCATAACAACACATAAAGCTACATCTCATTGGACTTCAACTACAAAGCCCATAAGGCTAAACACTCCATGACCCAATATTCTGGTCATAGGAGACTCTATTAAGAGACACATGGACGTCTCTCTTACTAGGCTGGATAGGGATAAGGTTACAGTTAGTTGCCTGTCAGGGGCCAGGATTTACCAGATAATGCAAGCACTCCTGTCACTTACTCCTACGTACCAGTATGACTCAGTCATTGTCAATATGGGCATGAATGACCTGAGACATACTTTCTTGGACTATATGAAGAGAAACATGAATGAGCTCTCAGCATATGTGTAACAGGCATGTATGAGCCTGGCACTAAGCAGCATTCTACCATCTCCAAGAATGATGCCACAATATCAACAGAAAATTATTAGCTTTAACAATTGGCTTAACTACTGGTGTCATTCCAAAGGAGACCAAATACTTGTCAGCCTGGGAGAATATGGATGATAGGCCACACTGTTTTGCCAGGGATGGTCTTCACCTATCACTTCAAGGCTTTCGGACACTGGCCAAAAGATTATCTACCCCTATAGTGCCTTTTTTAGGCACTGCCAAACAGACAAACCTAACATAACAAAACCTATTCATGACAAGCTAAAAGTGTTACTGCTCAATGCTAGGCCTTAACAAGAAACTGCACTCACTGGAAACTCTTCTCACCCTAGAGAACGCTGACATCTGTGCTGTTACTGAAACTTGGTTCAAAGCCATGAAAGCACTCTGGCAGTGCATGGCTATAATGCCTTTGATACATTCTGACCACCCACTGAATATGAAAAATCAAAAAGAGGAGGTGTATCTATCTACATAAAGGAAAAACACACCTCAAGGCTGGTCAAACAATATGACATGCTTGAGCTACTCCATGTCCAACTAACCATGGAAAAAATCATTTACCATATTCTTGCTAGCTACAGGTCCCCCACCATGAACCAGGAAAACCATACAATATACCTAAAGTTACTAGAATCACTCACCATCTAGCCCAATACCATTACTCATGGGTGATTTTAACTACCCCTTCATTAATTGGAAGGTATACATGAACACTAACATGCAGCCCAAAGATACAAATTACTAACAATACCAATGGGATATGATAATGAATGACCAGTGACCACTGTCACTATAAACCCATACCAAATGTAACAATGCAGTTAGGCTATGTAATTCTGAAGTCGGTTTGACAACGGCCCAAGTACTGATATATCATTTACAAGTGCATTGCTGCAGGGCACACATGAATATTGGAAAGTATGTGTTCACTCAAGCACACATGTTACTGCCCTTTTCTTGTGTTTAGAAATGCTTTACATGTATTGGAGGATTACAGCTCAGTAACCAGAGTTAGACATGCCATACATCTTTTCACAAGCACATTGCTGGGAAGCTGATTTGCGAGGATGATGGCAAAGTATTAGTGCATGCGTGATTTAAATTTCAGGAATTCAACTTGGACTTATGAAGTAGCAGTGTCCACTGGTGCTCATTGCCAAACTGTGTGCAAAAAAGGACATACATTAACTGACCTGATTGGGGTGAACTGCAAAATACATATGTTTGTTATTAATGTTTCATGTGTCAGGCTTGCAAGATATACTATGGAATAAATTGCTGGTGACTAGTGTGATGTACATGCTGTAGTCTATCTTTGAAATGTTAAAGCCAAAGCTTTATAACATAACTGTTTGCCTTGCCTAACCAATTTGTGTGACATTAAGCACTGATAAAACGCAGTTCTCTGCTTAAGGAAAACAGGGAAAAATTGAATTTAGTATGCCTTCCTTCGTGCAAACAGACTCAGTGGCGATGCACGGCCATCAGCACTCTGGATAGTACTGACTGTGTAAAATACACCTATGGTCTAGATTTCCCTGTTGCACAGGGAGTAAGAGGAGTGAACTTCTTGTCGGAGCACAGGTAAGCCAGGGTTCAAATTAAGATGATTCACTTTTTTTTTATAAATGGTGGTGTCAGGATGTCATTGGCTAATAAATGTGATCAGGAAGGCAAATGTGACTACCAATGACTACACTAAACTATGTGTTCATAGGTAGGTACTAGGCTATTGGCCCTGGGGCCTATACAAGCCCAGCGAAAAAGGTACCCTGGCTTTTGCCACCCAAGAAAATTATTTTTATTTTGCATCTTTGGGCTGCATGTTAGTGGTCATGTATGCCTCTCAATTAATGAAGGGGTAGTTAAAATCACCCATGAGTAATGGTATTGGGCTAGATGGTGAGTGATTCTAGTAACTTTAGGTATATTGTATGGTTTTCCTGGTTCATGGTGGGGGACCTGTAGCTAGAAAGAATATGGTAATGGATTTTTCCATGGTTAGTTGGACATGGAGTAGCTCAAGCATGTCATATTGTTTTTCCTGTGTCTTCCCCAAATTGTATCAGTAATGTTTACCTTAATACACCTCTACATCTAGCAGCTGTTTTACAGGCCTCACCATCAATCACGTTAATTGTGTGTACAGCTTGCTACAAATGACAAGGGGGTATATCTTTTGAAATGATTAGCATGACACAGAAGATATTCTAGCTATTTGTGTAGTGTCAGATATCCTGAAAAGTATGTGCAGGATGCTTCTTCACAGAAAGGACAGTTTCTAAATCATATTAGATGAACATTTCATCCATCATCCTACTAAAGATGTTGCAGTATATTCTGATGAGACAGAGAAGATGATGACAGACTCAGGGCTGTAGAGGACATAGGAGGTACTGTCTTGGTACATTCATGAACATCCTAATAGTGTTTTGGTATGACAAGTCTTCGCAATCAGAATATGGCTTGCTCAGTAGCATGAATTACATAAGATAAGAACAGAGAATATATGGAGTGACAATAATTAATACATCCATATACAACCGTTTTAAGAAGATGTGAGTCATCTGAAATATAATGGAACCATATCATACTTATGTGGGAGAAAGGGTGGACAGATGGATAGGCAACAGATACACAGGAAAGAGACAACTGAAAACAGTCCTTAAGAACATCCCCTACTGCTGGGTTATAAACTATGGCAAGATGCATACATACATTTATACAGCTAATAATCACCTGAAGAGGACACAAAGGGCATTCTACTGCAGATTACGAAACCTTGCACTGATAACCGATTGAATCAGCATAACATATTGGGATTATCCATCAGCCTAATAGATATACATACGTAAAGAGGATGGGAGTGAAGGAGTGAATAGAAGTAGAGATGGGTATATATATAACAATGTTTGTTGTAATGGAACATTCATGGACATGTTTTTGGTGTGCTCTCATTATTAACCTGCCATGATCTGTAGCATGAAGTGACTGATAAAGTGGTACAGAAGGGTTAAGAGAGGGGCAACAGGCTTACGACAATCAGAACAAGGTTGGGTAGATATCTTATAGTTGTGGGGATGATGTCACTTCAAATACTCTCTCTCTTTTAGATAGTATTCAATATACCTCCATGAGAACTCTTAACTGTGGCAAATGTTAAGATGTGGGTGATTAAACATTTCATAGACATATAACATCATACTAAGAAATTATGTGAGATTCATGTGGAATAAAACCCTTGATGCTACGGGCAAAAGCAATCTTCAGTTAAGTGATTTATATCAACACTCCACATAGCATGTTGCATTTCATTACATCCAGTAGTATAAGAACTGTCAGAATAACAGTTTCAAAGTACTGCCTTTTCTCTGCTTTAGCTCTGTGTTCCTCTACAGCTGAAAGCATAAGCAGTGCTGTGCTGAGATAACTGGACTAGTGTAGCCCATGGCAAAAACTCACTAGGTTTTTGTCATAGGAAGTGAACAGCATTCACTACCACTCAGCATTAGAGTGTGTTTACAAGCTCTGCACATGCAAAGTTCAAAAACTGAAGGCTTTTTATAGGACATTTCTGGCTAGGTGTACCGTGTGCAATTCTATTTTTTTACTACATTAAATGCGTGAAAATGGGGTTGCCAGGCATTTCCAGGAGGGGATTGAGAGAAAACCATAGATATCCACTTCTTCATCACAGTAATGTACACAGGTAAACAAAATTTGATGAATCTGGACTGTCACCACAACACAGATGAGTGACAACAACAGTGTGATGTGGTATAGGCAACTGGACCAAATCAAGTGTGTTAAGAAGACACATGTGAAGTGGAGAGCTATGTATGGAACAAGTTTTTTTTTTTTTTTTGTGGACAGGTGCCCATTTTTTTTTTTTTTTAAAGAGAGGAATATTGGAGAAGGGACCTATGAATGTGAGGGTCAGGTATGTAGGGTAGGTGAGGAAGGAAGCAGGTGCTGACAAACAGGACATACAAGACAGACACATGGATGGTGATTGACACAAAAAGGTTGGGGACACCATGATTGTGGATAGGTGGGGGACATTGGAATTACGAGACTGTCAACTGTAGTAACAGTTATAATCTGTTCCTCACCCTCAGAACTGTCATTGATGTCTCCTTCCTCAGTTGCCTGGGAGACTTCTTGAGCTGGGAGTCTTTTTTCGATTTCTAGGAGCACCTTCTCCACTCAGCTGGTGCGGGCACGAAGGCCACTCTCTAGCAGATCTCACACCATCCCTGGCAGCTACTGGTGGGTGATATAATGACTACCTCCACCAATACTCCCAGAGGGTACCACTGCAGCACAAGCCAGGGCACTGTTACCTGATGAGGATGGATCAGGTAGGGCAGGGGTTGTAGAGGCAGTACTGCCAGGTTGAGTCCCAGAGGTGCTGGGTGTTGGGGCAGCAGCTGGTGGAGGGTTGGAGGGCTAAGTCACACCAGCTGGATGAAATTCATTTGTTTTGTTGGCAGAAAAGTGTGACATCAGGAGGGTGTGATTCCAGGTAAACCAAAAATAAAAATAAAAAGAGAGCAAGAGATAAGGGCATGGGGTGAGACAACAAAGAAACAAGATGATTATGGAACCATGATACGTCATATTCATTCTTTATTACAAAAATAGCCATTTATTATTATTCCAGCTATAGAGCGTTCACACTCCCAAAATGATTGTAAATTATTACAAGTAATGCTTGGAATATGCACATATACCATAGATGTTTTCAAAGATACTGCAGAGTAAGATAACATGGCATTAAAGCCAATATTGCTGCATTTCAGCTGTAAAAATACTTGTTGAATGTGAATCTATAGGTTAGTCATGGGTATTGAAACCACATAATCAAAATATACTAACACACTTACCTAATACAATCACCAACAGCTAAAAGAGAAAGCATGCATGCTTGCTGTTACAGTTAAGATAGGCATGCTGAAGTTGCTGCTGATCTATGGAATCACAGTAATTAATACAATCAGGGTCAGTTGTGCTGCAAACATACCCCTTGCCTCTCTGAGTCTTGCCAATCTCTTTACACACACCTCCCTGTTCACAGGGATTTCCTCTGCAATTGTAAAATAGAGAATGAGAGAAGAAGAGACATGAAAGCCTTACACACACCAGTCTAGACTGTCTACACCATTCTATATCATTTCAAGTTGATCTGTATACTTACACAACTGGGGGCATTAGCAGTTCTAAACTCCTCCAGCCACTGGTCGAGTTGTGCCTGCTTAAACCTCTTAAGGTCACTGGAGTGGTGCCTACACCGCTCCTCAGTGAGTGGTATGCCAGTCACACTTGAGACAGCCTTAGCTAGACTGTTTCAAGCCTCAGCCCTGTACTGGGACCCAGTGAAGTTCACTTGCAGCAGCTTCTGGCTGTAACACTTGATAAGGAGTGCATCAAAGATTATGAACTCATTCACACCCCACATCTATGCCCTGAATTTGCCACCATCATCTCCATTGCCTGCCATGTCTGCAGAGGTCCTCTTGGCACCAAATTGTGATCTCACGTTTTAAGACTAGTACGCAACCACACACAACCATGCCAAATACATTTGCACGATGGTAAGCAAGAAAAATATTGCCAAACAAAGAGGAAGGAGTTTATTAAACAGCAATGTTGATGTGAAACTTAACAGTGATCTTTGACATGTGTGATGCTATACCTGGTCACATTTTGTCCAGTAGTCAACATTGAAATGCTCAACTGATTGGCTTTTGAGCCTTGAGTTTGGAGGGAACAACTAGATGACTTAGGCACATATTTTGTTAGGACTTACACAATGTTAAATGTAATTTGTACAAGATGGGATTAAACCCTATGTAAAAGAGAATGCACACATTTCCACACAAGTGATTATTCCTCATTGCCATAGAAGTGCTTGTCAACCATGGTCATTGCAAATATACAGCTTAAAGAGTGACTGGTACTATACTTCAATTAGGCTTGTATGTGTGTGACATTAAAAGGTCCTGGCTCATGCACTTTCAGTCGTGATGAAGAGCTAATGTCTGACAATATATTGGTAAAGGATACACTTGCATGACTTCAGTAATAGAGTTTGGAGTTATGATACATACCTTACAATACATTCTGTTTTATAGCTATAATTGGGTTATGGGAGGTGTCTAGACAGTTGCCAGTAAACTACTGTGTCCACCAGAGATATGCAACTGCATTCTTTTTAAAGAATCATCATTGTCATGCTAAACCAAATACACACATAAATTACTGAGGTTCATATGTCAGTCATTAATGATCTATGATACCTACAAAAGTATGTGTATGCAAGCCGTTATGGTACCTTTCTGTCAATCAACCTACTTTACGCAGCCATTGGTATGTAATATTACTTTCATAATCAATGTTTTGGGAGCAATGACAGTGTGACACCCTTACTAAAATGTAGACTCTGCTGGATTTGAACCCTAGCTCACCTATATAATGAACATAAACATACTATATTTATACTTGGTGCCACATGGAAAGCTCGATAGAAGGTGTATTTTTTCCACTCAGTACTGTTCAAAGTGCTGACAGCCACACATCACGTTTGAGCCTATTTGTGCAGAGGAAGACACGCCAAATTATTTTTTTCACTTTTTCCTTAAACAGTGAACAATGTTTGTGCTATGCCATGTACCATACACATGGTAAAGGGAAAAAAGGGAAAACTAAGTTTAAACAGATCTGGATTCGAACCATTAGATTATTGTACTTACACAAGACAGTTATTGCGTTATCTCTTTTTGCCACACACAGTTATATAATAGCAATCAAGTAATGTGCATACAAGCAGTTCACATTTCATTTCCAATATTAAACAGGTCATAGAGTTGAACATTCTCAGTTCATTGTACATGTGTAAATAATATATTTAGTGGAATGACTGATCACACAATATTCATGAATATGTTTACAAAACTGCAGCTGTGTCTTCACTTTGTGTTCTGTAAATTCTTCCTTTATCTATGCTTTACTATCAGGCGGTCTCTAGTGCAGATCTTCTCATTTTTCTTTCAAGGTGTGATACAAATACATGACAGTGAAAAGCAGTTTTCAGTAAAGGGAGGGCACTGTGCTATTATGCTAAATAAATATACACGTGGGATGTTTGGTTTTGGTTAAAAGCTCACTGAATTCGTTCAACACTGTGTAAGTGTATCCACACAGACACACCCACTTCAGGAAAGGGAGTCTGTGAATTAACTGTGTTGTGCTTCAGTCAGGCTAATTATTCACATCTGAAGGCATTAGTACCTAACAATGATGTAGAGGCTACACAATGTTTACACATGTTATACAAAGTCAAATGTTTGGCATTCTGCAATTCTAATTCTAATGAGTTCACACCTTATTTGCATCTTCAGAGTGCTCAGAAGGCTAAATCTAAGCTATAAAAGGTAACTGTGAAGATAGGAACTTGAAGGTGAGGAGACTGTTTTGAGACAGAGAAGACTGTGAATCCTGTTTATTTGAAGGAGATTTTTGTGCAAAAAAGCACATATTTTGCTAAGGCACAGGTATCATACTGGAACCCCCCTCATGTATCTAGGTACCAAAACTATGACTTCTGCAGCCCAAACACATGCTCTATGATGTTTTTTGTTTGCGCATGTACCTCATTATAGCATTCCTCTATGGGTGTGTGTGCAATTCTGATGGGCGCAATCAGCCACGGTTTGAGTGCATCCCCAGTAAATGGCCTTTTGAGATATCAACATTAGAAAACCTCTGGTACAGCTGCAAGATGTGCAAGATATGGGAATCATGGTAACTGCTGGGGTTACCAGCACACACATTCAGGATGATTCCCCTAGCATTAAACATGACCTGTCAGTTAATGGAGTGGATCCCATTTCTGTTAATGTAGACCCTTTGCTTTTCTCTGGGTGGTGAATTGAACTCAGTGTGGGTGCAGTCTAATACACCCAATATTTCAGGGAAGTGTGCTATGGGGTAGAACTCCTGCAGAGTTCTAATTCTATCCTCGGGAGTAGGGATAAATATATATAGTCACTGGCATGCTGTAGCATAGCATTCAGGTACTGGTGTAGAATCCTGAGTAATGATGCCCTCCCCCAGAATGTTCCCTGTGGGTCTATGAAAGGTTAATGTGGCTAAAATTCTAAGTGATACATATACCTTGCTCTCCACATGTATTGGTTCCCCTGTGTTTTCCCTTGGTCTCGGGTGAGGACAACAGAGATTGCAGAGCTCCTACAGTGTGTCTCTATCCACTCTGTAATTTCTACTTCGTGCAGACCATAAAAAGTTATACAGGGTCCAAATACCCTTCTTTTTCTTGCCCAAGGTCTATTAGCAGCAGCAATACAGAATTGAGTCTGTCGCACAAACACATGAACAAGAACAGAAGCAGCCCCTAACATTCTTTCTTTCCAGTGTAGTTTCTGTGGCTGTATTTCAACAGGTTTTGGAGTACAGGGCAAGTAGCTACATGAATTGTACACAATTGCTTTATAGCTTGCTGAATAGCTCCACCATCCTGGATTGGTTGATTAGCAATATAATCCATCTGCTTACGCAATAATTAGCATGCCATGATGTTTACTGGTTAGTGTATCTCTACACTTTCTGTAGAGCCATTTACTGAATACAAATTGGTGCAATGTGAACACAGTTTCTCTGGGCCATGTAAGGTTAATTCAGTTTAATAAAAAGCAATTCCAATCTTCTTACTATGACTTGTTATTAATAATATAAATGCATTTGTATCATGTTTCCATACTGTCTTTTGGCTTACATATTATATAATTATGGAATATTATAAAATTGTTATATAATTATGGAATATTATAAAATTGTTATAAAATGATATGGTGACAACAAGATTTCTTGGGAAGTACTACTGAAAACTTACTGCGAGCATTCTGTCATTCCCACTTACTTGCTCTCCCACTTTTTGTTCCCCACCTTGCATCCATAGACATCTATATGCTACATGACCACACTGGTTGCATTTAAAGCATTTAACCCTTGGTCCTGGATGTGTATCTGGACTAGTGGCTTCTCCTGCTACTGGCAGACTCTGTTGGGGAGGTTTAGGCTGCCCACCATGGGTTCCCTTAGATCCATGAGCAGTACTGGGTATCCATTTCCTGTGTAGTGATGTCCTGCTTGCTAGGTATAGGTCTCCCTTCTGTCCCAACTCATCTGCAGTATTGCATTGCCTATCTGCCAACCAGATTCTCACATCCTCAAGCAAAGTGCTAAGGGCTTGTTCCCTCACCAAAAGGTCTGGCAGCCCATCAAAAGTGGTGACCTAACACCCACTAACCCACCTATGAAAATAAGCGCTTAACTCAGCAATGTATTCACACACACTTTCATCTGTCTTGCATCGATGCTCATGAAACGTTTTCCTATAAGCTTCTAAAAGACAATTTGTAACAGTATTATAATTTAAGCAATCAGTATCAAACAATTTAGAAATAGCAGTTACAGCTTTACCATGGATTAAGTGGGTCAGGAACCATACCCAGAGCTCTTGGTCAACATTATACTGTTTACATACCCTTTCAAACATATGAATGAAACTATCAAAAGTATCCCCCTCTTTAGATTGTGGAAGAAATTTTCTGACCATTGTTGCTTCTGGGGTTCAGTTACTCCCTTCCCCATTACCTCCATGACCCTGGAGAAGAGTCAGCATCTTCTTTTCATGGTGCCTCTGCCTGTCATTCTTCTCAGCTTCCAGACATCACAGTTTCTCATTTCCCTCAGCCTCCAGACATCTCAATCTCTCTGCTGCTTCTATTTTCAAATGTCTGGCCACCAGTTCAAGTCTCTTTAACTCCAGATGGATTTTAAGTCCTCTGTGGAAAGGTTGAACTGTCCATTTTCTGAAAGTTGTACATCTCTAGGGCCAGCCTGGTTGCCCTCCCAATTGCTGGTCTGTGATGCAGCTGTGCCCAAGGCTGCAATCATTTCTGCTTTAGTCAGGTTGGCATGCAACAGTCCTTTAGCCTGGCACATCTCAGCCAACTGGCTCCTTGTCAGCTTGCCATACTCTTCTGATGACAGCCTTGCTTGCTCTCCCTCACTAACTAAGCTAACAAAAAAAAAAACAATTGTGATATGAAACTGTGAATGTTCACTGTGTAACTGATTGAAAGTACAAATGCCTTCCTTAGTGACCACTGTTTACAGGCTACAGGAATTCAATATCCACACCACTGAATCCTAATATGTGGATCACCACTGCCAACAAATTAATATGTTATGTGGCTATCCCACCACTGCCCACCAATTAATATGTGACATCCCAACACTGGCCCAGTAATCACGGAGCCTCAATCCTCACCACATGGAACAGTACACAATGGGAGAATGACAAGTACATACATGGTAAAGTCCAATTTCCCTTAAGAGCACAGAGACCACAGTCAGTTTGGAGCTGGTTTCTCCCTCTTTTTCCAGATCCCCAATATGACTCCCCACTGGCACAGCTATAAACCAGACTCCTTATCCAGGGTTCCAAGTCAAGTCCTCCAACACTCTCTCTGTCCAACCCGTGCTTCTTCTCTCTGCCCAAGTAGCTGACAAACATACTCTTGGAGATTTGTTTCACACACACACACACACACACACACACACACACACACACACACACCTGGGAAAGGCTGGCACAGGTTTACTAGCTATACCCCCTTCTGCCCAGACTATAGGGTAGTTATCACTGCCACCAGAACACCTTACCAATTACTTTAAGACCCTTAACAAAGGGTGTCCGATCTTACAGTGTAATATTGCTATTAATCCAAATGGTAGTTTGACGAAGAGCAAGGCTATTAGGAGTGGCTTGCACAGTGTCACCAAATAAATATGCAGGTACTTTCAGAGCTTAAATATCTCTCACAAATATCAGCCACAAAGATAAGTTTAAATATATTTAATAATAAATAATAAAAGAACAAGACAATACTAAACATGTCTTCACAGTGACATCAGAGTTCAAAATCACAGGAAATATTTAAAACAATGTTGCAGGCAGTTTCAAATAAATACAGAAAATATCTAAACTTCTTCTTCTTCTTTCGGCTTTTCCCAGTTAGGGGTCGCCACAGTGGAACTTCAGTCCGCTAATGATTGGCAGTAGTTTTTACGGTGCTAAGGTGTAAGCTCGATGCCCAACCTTTAACGAAGGCACGGCCATTCATGCATGTATTTAATCTTTGCTATATTCTCTAAACTAATCTTTGCTATATGCCTTATTGAATCTAAAAGAAATTACTGTACCCTAGTCAACTTACTTACAGCAAGGCAAGACAGATGTGGTGAATGGATGTTTCCAGCTGATGCTGCTAGGTCAAAGACAAAATATAAAATGCCCAGTCACTATCTCAGAGAGTTCCTAAATTAATATGAAATATTACTGCTGGGATACTTGCAGCATGACATCACTTTTTGTCACCTGACTTTAGTTCCCAAGCTAAACCCCCACTGTCAGAAGCTACCAGCATTTAGCATCTCCCTGTGAAAAAATACATAGCCCTCAGATCTTTGCAGCTGCTAGAAGACATAAAACAATAAAACACTTACAAAACAATGGAGAAGGCTCCCTAGTTTTAGACATACTATCTTCTTGCTACACGGAAACTGAAAGATAACACCTCTTTTATGGCACAGTTATAAAACAATTTAATTTCAACAATTTTACTGAGGTTTTGCAAGTTAACCTTCTATGTGTCATTTCCCACTGTTAAAACATATACATTTACATGATTACAATAGCTTATATACATTTCTGTTCTTTTCCAGTAGGGTACACTGTGGATAAATCTTTTATGTTCAGTACTGTACAAACCCTTTTCACACATACGTCTGCACCAGCAGTTTGATATACACATAACATACAGTTCTAATACATTTTGTAATACAAGCATATGAATCATGTTGACATTCACAGATGACATATAATTATATACAAAATTCCAGATAGTTGGGCTGCAGTGTCTCCTTCTGTCACACTGCTATATAAATTATATTAATTTTCCCAAATGACATATAGTTATTTACAAAATTCCAGTGGCAGTATTTCCTTTTGTGACACCCACATTGCATACATTTGAATAAGCTGGCAGCAGAAATATACAGTAACACTCAGGAGTATATAACTTATCAGCTAGTACCATGTTACATGCACTATGTAGTATTTACAGAAAATTAAGCTCAGACTCATCTACAGAAGACAATATATGAGGCACTTATAACCAACACATCAGTAGGGTATTCACCATTATTTTTCCCTTCATGGGAGGGAGTTTCACTTTGGTCTGATCTGGCTGGAGTTACTGCTACAGGGCTTTGTTTTAAGGTGTTTTTGATTGGATAATTTGAACTTTGGCTGCTTCCTTTTTCTCTGCCTTAAAAAGCCAGTGTTTAAACCAGTTTGTCTTTCTTTGCTCAAAGCTGTAGTAAGTTAGGCCTTCTGCCCTTGCTCTGCTGTTTTCCAAAAGCCTGCTGTGAGACTACAAAAGATAAGTGCTTATTTTCAACTATTTTTTGCACTTTTGATTAACTAAAACAATATTTGCTGCATATCTGTTTAAATTGTGCAACTGTTTTTTAGGCTTTGTGAACTGAATCCTTACCTCTGTTCTGATTTTGTATCCCTACTCACCCAACTGCTGTTGTGGTCTTAAAGCTTGGTGGCTTTTGAGTTGCCTGCCTCTACTATAAATCTGATACTGGACACTCCTCCCAGTCCCATTGCATCAGCTAATTCTACTCAGTACAGTGATATCAGTTGTGAAGGCCCACCCATTGCATCAGCTCATTCTACTGAGTAGAGTGTGATGAGTTGCGTAGGCCCACCCCTTTAGCTTCTTAAACTTGAATTATCTTCTGTCTCCTCACTTTCTACTTAAAGAAAATATATACTGTGCCTCCTCCTACTGCATTTTGCTGTTTGTGCTTAGGTGTTCAACTGCATTTAATTTGCCATATTTGATACTGTTGTCCGTAGCCTGATTAAACTGTTGACAGTATTCTACTGAATTGCTGCTTTATTTGAGCTGCTTTTTCTGTTGTGATTGTGAGCTAATTCATCACATTTGCACCATTTTAAAGAATCTTACTGATTAACTGCATTTCATTATTGTTTAACTGTAGTTCATTGGTATTTACTGAAATTCAATACTGTTTAACTGTATTTTACTGCATTTCATTACTATTTAACTTTATTTTTTCATACTGTGAGTTCTGTTTTTGTCAGTAAGTGCTTAATCTATGCTTTTTTGTGAGTTTTACTGTATTCTTACCCTTAAATTGAGTAGCATAGTCTGGATACAAGGTTTGCTGCATCCAGAGCTGTTCATTTTTGCCTTCTTTATTTCTGGCACCCATCTTGTTTGTCTTCTATGTTTCTGGCAGCCATCTTGTGTTGGCAAGGGCCTATCTGCTCTGCTAGTGACAGGAGCATTTTTGTCTGGACCTTGTCTGGCACAGGCTGGTAAAGAAAGCAAGCACTAACAGAATTGCAATTTCTGTATTACTAGAATCTTCCATTTTTTGTGATATTTAATTCCCATCTTTGAGATGGTTTGGGTTTGTCTGTATGTCGCACACAACAGCTGCACTGTTTTTAACCCATTGTGATGTATTCCAGCTACAAATTTTCCCTTAGTAGCACTTGTGTGATCACCTAGTAGTACTCCTCTTAGACCTTCCACTCTTTACCCCCTTAGCTCTCTCTGGCCTCTCTCGCTCAGATTCTGACAAATACGAATGGACAATTTCCTATGTGTTTTCCTGCAAGTCTGGTTGATATGGTCATCCTGAGATAGTGTAGCAACTGAGTCATGCACAGGGACAACCCTCTACTACTACTACTACCACCTAGGAGCACAATTTGTGAGAGATGCAATTACATTAAGAACTTAGAGTCTATGCTCTCTCCCTCACAAGCCAGTATACCTGGCACTGAGAAGGTTGTCAACACAAACACCACAGCTCAAACACCACCCACACCTACACAACACAGACCCACATATGCAGGGATCCTAAACAAAAACATACCCAAACAAAAGAGACCTCAGAGACAAAAACATGTGTACTCCAATGCCCACCACACATAGTACACACACCTGTGTCTCACAACCACTAAAGCCTAAGCATAAACCTAACATATTAGCCATAGGAGACTCCATTGTGAGACACACAGATGTGCCCTTCATCAGCCTGGAAGAGGAGAAAGTCACGATTAGTTGTTTGTTAGGTGCCAGAATCCACCATAACACCCATGCACTCAAGTCTCTCAACAAATAATATGACTCTGTTATGGTCCATGTTGGCGTGAATGACTTCAGACGTACCTCCTTGGACTATATAAAGAGGAGACATGACAGAGCTCACTGAATATGTGTCCAGGCAGGTATGTTCTTAGCCTTAAGCAGCATTCTACCATCACCCAGAATGATGCCTTAATACAAACAGAAAATGATTGACTTTAACAATTGGATTAGTTTCTGGTGTCATTCCAAGGGGATCCAGTATCTGACAGCCTGGGAAGACATAATCGACAGACCACGATGCTTTGCCAGTGATGGCCTGCATCTATCTCCCTTGGGCTTCAGGCTTCTGGCAAAGGCTCTTGCCTCCCCCATAGTGCCTTTTTTTAGGCAATGCCATGAGGTCAAAGCTACCAACATGAAAATTAAAGGTCATGCTGCTAAACACTAGGAGTCTAAACATGAAACTGCACTCATTGCAAGCATTCTTAACTCTGAAAGATGCTGACATTTGTGCAGTCCCAGAAACTTGGTTCAAAGCTGCATACAGAACCCCAGCCATACCAGTTTACTCATCCTATCATACATTTAGACCTCAACACATGGGCAGCAAAGCAAAAGGAGATGGAGTTGCAATATATATTAAAAACATACACACCTCCAGGCTGGTCAAAAAGTATGGCGTACAGGAGATACTCCAGGTGCAGCTAACCATTGACAAGACCACTATTCAAATCATAGCTAGCTACAGGCCCCCAACTTTGACTCAAGATGCCCACTCCATCTATCTGTACCTCTTTGAATCTATCAAAATTCAACCCTTTACCCTGATCCTTGGCGACTTTAATTATCCAACCATAAACTGGAAGAATGACTCATGCCAAAACACAAGCTGCCTGAAATTCCTTGATTTTTTCCCATGCAAATGCCTTGGACCAGCTGATTGACACCCCCACAAGAGGTGATAATATCTTGGACTTGGTATTAACCAACATGAGTAACCACTGCAGCACCCCTACAGTGATAGCCTCCCTGGTAAGATCTGACCACAAGTCGGTCACTTTTGAAGTCACCATCTCCCCCACCCTCCCATCCCCAGCTAGGATCAAACAAAAAAACTTCTCCAAAGCTGATTACAACATCCTGAGGGAAGGTATAAACAGCTTCACCGCCCCCACCCCCTCCATATATCCAAATCTATACCAAAGTACTATATGAGCATTTATATAGCTGCATGGAATCAAGAATACCAAACAGGACAAAATCCTCCTCCTCAAGGGAGAGTAAACCTGTCTGGTGGACATCTGCAATAAATAAACTCTATAATAAAAGGAAAAAAAATTGGTGTCCAGGACCAGAAAGAAGAAGCAGATGCCTAATTGGAAGCAATCTCTCCTTAGCCTGAACAAGCAAATAAGAGCACTAGTGAAATCCTCCAAAGCAAACTTCGAGTACAAACTGGCCGCAGACTAAAGACAATCATAAGGCCTTTTCATATATATGTTTGCAATCTCAAAGGAAGCACTCAGATCTGCTCAGAACTGGTGGCCAAGGACATCACATACACAAACGCCATAGATATAGCCAACCTGCTGGCAGACAGGTTCAGTGAAAACTTCACCCCCCCCCCCGTCCCTCCATTAGCAAATCAGGACATCCCCAGTACCTGCCCCATCCCCTTATCTCTAGAGAGCAAGTCATCACTTCCCTCTCAAAGGCAAAAAAATACAGCCTCCATGGAACCCAATAACATCCCAGGCTGCATCCTGCATGAACTCAGGCAGGAACTTGCAGCACCATTAGGCACCCTATTCAACCAAAGCCTAGGTACAGGCTTTGTCCCAGCCAAGTGGAGGACAGTCACTATCATCCCTTTACACAAAGGTGGAGCATCCACTGATCCAGAAAACTATAGACATATCAGCCTAACTAGCCAGATCTGCAAGGCATGGAACGGATTATCATGGACCTTATTAACAAGGACAGTGGCAATCTCCAAACACTCGATCCCACACGGTTTTTTTTTCATCAAGGGGAGGTCATGCCTGTTAAATTTGGTCAACGTCTGAGACAGTCACCAAAGCCATGAATGAGGGGAAGATGGTGCACACTACCTACCTTGACCTGGCCAAAGCCTTCAATATACTCCCCACTCGGGTATAATAGGCAAACTCTCTCAACTAAGCATCAATCCATATGTAACCAGATGGGTAGCAAACTGGCTCACTGATATGAACCCAGCTGGTCAAAATAGGGGAAGTCACCTCAAGCAGTAGACCCGTAACAAGTGGTGTACCCCAGTGATCAGTCTTGGGGCCTCTGTTGTTTGGGATATACTTTTCTGAGGTACAGACCAAAACCAGTGGGCTATGGCTGACCAAGTTTGCAGATGACTGCAAGCTAGGCACTGTCATGAATTCCCCTAGTGATGTGTACATCCTCCAAGAGGGTCTCATCCAAATAAATGACTGGTGCCAGAAACATGGCCTCAAACCTAATGCCAGAAAATACATCATCATTCCCTGTGGGGAGAGTGACATCCCCACAAATTATCACATTAATAACAAGGTCCTAAGCATGCAATCAGTTGTGAGGGACTTGGGCACCCAGGTTGATAGCAAACTGACATTTGACCACCGTATTGCCTCCATTGTACGGAAAGCTTTCTACATGGCCCACCTCATTAGTAAGGGTATCTCATCCAGGGACAAGGAGGTCATAACATTCCTGTATTCTTCCCCTTATAAGACTCATTATTGAGTATAACGCCCCTTTCAGCATGTACCTCACAAAGCACATGCAGCAGCTGGAAAGCGTACAGAGGTTCCTCATCAGGAGAAACCATAGCCTCAAACATCTACCCTACACAGATAGTCTAAAAGCCTTGTCCCTCTACTCAGTCTCATACAGACTCCTCAAAAGTGTCCTCTGTCTGACATACAAATCAGTCTCAGACCCCGCCTTGATGGCACTGCTGCATATCCACAAGTCAAGCTCCACTTCAGTAACCTGCAAGCTTGACCTCAACCTGGTCTGTGACATCAATAGGACTTGTTTGTGGGACTGATTTGTGTCCCAGAGACTCTCCCTTCTGTGGAATAGACTCCCTCTCTTCATCAAGCAGAGTACTCATTATCCTTTTTTAAATGCAACCTGGATAACTGGATGGGGAAATACACCCCTAGGATTCCACCTGTGTCCCTGCTGGGCAGGGACATCTGGTGCTGACTTATTGGAACATGGGCTAAATTCTTGGCTAGGCTTGTAAGGGCCTCATGGCCAATAGCCTAGTAACTTCTTATGATCCTATGATCCTATGAACGTACTCCCACTGTAATGTCAGTGCACAGACAGCAGATAAGGCATATGCATAGTTTACCTTATCAGTTGCATTCACTAGTGACCTGTAACCAGGAGATTGCTATAGTAAAAGTTAGAAAGTTTAGTGATATTTGTTTGATTTCACTGCTTGAAGTGGGGAATTAGTAATGGGGACATTTCAAGGAAAGTACCATCATACTGATAAGTATGATTTCATTGGGATTGTAACATATAGACAGGATACAATTTAGAATAAGAAATGTTCTTGATAATGGGAACATTATGAGCGTAAGACCTTTTGCTTTAGAGATACTTCTTTGAAGAGATTTTAAATTGTGGATAAAATGAGACATGTTTCCTATCTGCTAGGATCATGTTCCACAATTTAGCGACACACACACAGGGTACAGACAGTCACCATCATGATTTTTAGATTTTGGAGTAAGTACTGGTTGTTGGTTTAGTAAGCACAGATCCGTGGAGGGTGTGTACCAATTCAATAACTCACTGTTGGCAGGGTATCTGTCTGAGGTATAGATGATGTTGTGGGCAGTTTTAATATTAGAGAAGGCTATCAGATTTGATATCTCCAGACAGTTAAGGGATTGAAGTGCCACAGAGTGATGTGTCCTGTTAATGTGGTTACTTGGGGTCTATATTATATTTTCAAAAGCCGACAATATCGAAGCTGATATTGTCAACACGAGAATAGTGAAAGCACTCAACATCGAACGTGTAAATGGAAATCTCCATAAGGGGAGATTTCCACTTACTGCAATGTAGTGCGGTCTCAGAGTTGGTATATTTAAGTAGCGGGGGGTGTGGGGGTGCAGGGGGGCTTGCCCCCCCTGCTTAAACCCGTTAGGGTATTTTTTCTTTTTTTTTCCTTGTTTTTATATGTACGTTTGAAAACATCGACCATATAGTGCCGACCATATGGTGTTCGATGTTTTCAACCATCAATCTTGTAATATATACCCGGTTACTTGCAAACATTACAGTCTTATTATAGAAATGCTCTGGTATAACAAGCTGACGGGACTGTATGTTAGTGAAAAATGATGAGGTATATAGGGGACTAGGGAGCAGACAGGTCTGAGCTATAGTGTTGCATGCATTTTCTTGTTTCTTTTTTTAAAAAGAAACATCTTTATTGAATTATCACTTATGACATAGGTAATCATACATTTATATAAATAAAAAAACAAATCATATTGACAAATTTTAGTTGCAAACATTATACATCACTTATAATCTTTTATACAGTCATTGTCAATTAGATATTACATAGCTCTTTGCCTTCCCATAAACCTCATTCCTCCAAAACATTATTCTGCATGCATCGTTCCAATATTTCAAATTTTTTATGTAATTTGCTCCCACCATTTTCTAAAGACCACACTTTCACTTCTTTTTTCTCTGTTACTATATTTACTACTACTAGTAGGTTGTTTTAGACTTTGGTTTTCATTTTCTAGTAATTGCTTTTTTTGGAAGGCACCAGAACTGAACTCAGCAATGCCTTACTAGGTCTAGGCAATTCCGATTCCGTATCATTTTGTTAGTTACACCAATTTGCTCACCCAGTATTTCTGACAGGGTAGTCTGCAGTAATGTTTTCTCTTTAAAAAGATTCTTGGTCATACCTTTCAACTGTCCAGAATTTTTGCAGAATGTCTAGATTGTTACTTCATAGTTTTGGTCTGTTCCTACTGAAATATGAAGTTTTCTGGCAAAGCATTAAAGAATGAAGTCACTAAATAATGACATGCATTTTGGTTTTAAACTTCATAACACAACAGTATCTAATATCTGTCCCTAATTTGGGACTTTTATTCCCCCAATATTGTTGGCTTTGTCCAGATATTGCAAGGTTGAGAGGTATGCTCCTAGTTTATGGCTAGTTTTTAGAATAGGACATTGGGTCTCCTGATCAAATGTTAATCCATACCTCTGAACCTACAGACATTGAAAATAGGTACAACTGCTCTTGAAAAGTAGGTTCAGCCATCTAATAATGTGAAAATCTAATTAGCACAAAATTCGAATACCAAATAGTACATAATTTTTTCTGCTTCCAGTAGGAATGTGAAATACTGTTCAGAAACACAGGTATAAAAAACAAAGAGTGAAAAAATTATGGAAAAATTTAAGTACATTATTGAAAAGACAATGTCAAATCTCTAGAATTTATTGAACTGTATTGAAAATTCTACCAGACGTGTTGATTTACATTTGTTTCAGAAAAAGGGAGATGTAAGATGTCTGTCCTATTTCTTTAAATTATTGTTGCCAACAAAATGTTGGTTATGTAGTGTGGTTTTATATGTACTAGACATCTTCAAAACCATGTGTTATAAGCATGAATCTGAAAATTGTGTGAATGGGAAATCAATTCTGAAAATAGGGCCATTCCTCCAAAAATCGGGACATCCCATGCAGGGGTAAATCAGGCCTGTAAAAAGGAGTGCTCCTCTAATATAGGGTCAGTTGAGAGGTCTGTCTTAATCTATGCTGTTATTGCTCCCAGTAGTTTTGCATTTTGTACCAACTCAATGCTAGCATTATTGTCTGAAAATATAGTTAAATCACTATAGTTTGATTGCTGGGTTTCGAGGTGAAAATGCCATTAGTTTAGTTTTATTTGGATTTAGGATTAGCTTGGATTTTTCCAACCTGTTTTCAATTTTTGCAGAAGAATTCTGTAGGTCATCTTAGAGATGTATGCATGAAAAGGCAGCACATACTAATACCGAATATTCTGCATATTGGATTAATTTTTCTGGGTAAGAGACATTTATTTTATAGATATTACAGAGTAAAGACCCTTATATTAAACCTTGTGACACAGTTACTGTTATTTGTTGAGATGTTGACTGCTCATCAGCCTTGTGTATGCACTGGGTTCAGTGGTTGAGGTAACTTTTAAATCAATTGATTGGGCGAACCAGTTCCTTGAGCCTAAGTAATAATATAGGATATAAAACTGCATCAAATGCTTTTGATAAGTCTAAAAATAGGGCTGCAACTGTTTCACCTTGATTTCATCTCTCATGAATATAGTTTATGAAAGTTAGTAATGGTGTTTATGTGCTATGATCTAGCCTAAATCTTTGTAGTGTTGCGGAAAGTAACTTGTCTGTGAGGTAGCTGTGCAAAACTGAATGTCAGCATTTTTTTCATGCACTTTAGATAGATAGGACAGGATGGCTATAGTTCTGCAGTTTGCTAGTTCAAGTGATTTACTGCATTTACTATGGGGGATAACAGGATTGTGTCCACAGTGCATGGACTGTTCCTTCATGCACCATTCACTCATCTTTCACTTGTCATCCAGTTTCTTTCCCAGTCTACCTATAACCATCTGCAACAGAAATGTTTGTAGTTTGACACAGCTGCTGCAGAAAAAAATGAAAACTCTTCCTATTGTGTTAGTTCCCTTCTAGCAGCAGCAATGTGAAAAGTTACACCTGCAGAAAAAAGGTATAACATAAGCTGTAATGTAAACAGCTGCATTATTTCTAGGTAGGCATAACAAATCAGAAGCATGTGAATTCCAGAAGGCCTAACTCTATATGGGTTGTCACTCAAGGATACAGCCTGCACTCTAGCAGCTTCAGAAAACCACTTGGGATATGGTTGTACCCCTGCATGTTCACAGAAAGGTGTCATGTTGAATTATTACTAAAGCTTTAGCAAATGACCCTGCATGATGTAGTACATAACTGAATGAGCATACATTGCAAAATAATTCATGCAATACTAATAATTATGCTGCTACACTCAGTGTTATGCCTGCACTATACACCATAGTGCATCATTAGATAATCACAATTCCTTTATGGTCATATCGTCTATGCATATTACTGGATGACTACTTTACTAACTGAAATTACATCATACATTACAACATAATGTCCTTACTAAATATCACTTCACATAGGACTTTGTTAAATAGTGCATGTACTATTGCACTTAAAAGGATTTTGTGAATATGTCGAATGCATATAAACCCCAAAGACAAAGCCCAGGAACTTTACATAGGTACTGGGTACTGCGAGGCATGTAAAAAAAAACTGTTAAGCACCTACCTTCCCATGCTGTTGGTGATCATTTTTTTTTTCAAGTGACATATACATTATAAAAATAAAATGAAGGGTTTACAAGCCTTCTGGGGAGGGTTCATAGCTGTCTTTAAGTCTTTGATTGTAAAAAAATTACAGAATGTGACTTAATAATGAAGGGGAGGTGATGATACACACACAACACAAATTTGAATGGAGTTGCTTGCATTATATGGATGGTGGCAGTCTTGATATACATACATTGATTCATTGTCTTAATCCACAATTTAAATGCCATTATAACATGGCTTGCCTATGAGGGAATATCCACAGTGTTGCTGCCATGTCTGGATCTAAGTTACGGCTTTCATTTATTATTTAGTGGAGTTTGTATGCTTCCCACTTGTCTACTTGCATTTTCTCCAAGTACCCTGGTTTCTTCCAGTCTGCTAAAGACGTCATAGCTAACTGGCTTTACAATGTTCCATGTTGACAGACATTATTTGTTTTATGGGAAAAAAAAGTGTTATGTTCAGACAAATTCAAGCACTGTTTTTTAAAAATGGCATTTGTTAAATTCTCAGAAGAAAGGGAAAAGACAAGTTCTTGTTTTTATTTTTTTTCTGCAATAAACAAAGTATTTGTAATTTCTCCAAGTAACAACATCCTCAGCTGTGAGTGCAATGCAGAGTGTTTGAATTTTTTTTTGGGGGGGGGGGGGGATGCCTTCAGTATAAAGCATTCATTTAAGATAAGCATCCATTTTTTTAAATAAAATCACCTTTATTAGTCACTTTATAAACAGGTAGTCAAAGTGACATAATAAAATCTAATATCCAGCCATTTCCTTTCATATCATTAGACAGAAATGATAGAGCGGATTCTGGTCACTGCCTACATGATATACAACAGACTTATTTACTATCATCTTATTATGAATGGTGCTGTACTATAACATACAACAGCTCTTACTTCCATTGTTCCATTTCTTCCTCTTTTCTGTTATATAATTAAACAAAAAAATATCAGTCATAAATTTACTGTTTATCAGGAAGACAACACCCATCAACACAGTCGCTTCACAAATTGTCATACTTCCTGTACTCACCTCATGGACAATCGTTGCCCGGCAAGTTACAGTACCTTAAGATAACATAAGTTTAAGGTCATCCCCCCAACCACCACTTTCATCTTTCAAATATGTCTTAAGATGTCATTTAAACAACTGTTACATCCTCAATATATAATTACTAGCAGCAATCTCTATAAAACATAAACCCAGCTGCTTATAATCTAAAACTGACAATCCCTGAAGTAACTGATATTTATATTTTGCATGATATACATTTTGCCAATGAAGACCATTCCACAGAGAAAATAATATAAAATACATATTACACAATATGAAAAATACAATTTAATGTAAGCTTTAGACTGGGAAAGGTCATTGACCCTGAATTGCTTTAGCCCTATTGGAGAACACATCTCCACAGACCTCTGCTCACACACACACACACACACACACACACACACACACACACACACACACACACACACACACACACAGCATCAGCTTGAAACAGGTAGCATCAATCTACCACTGGGAAAGGGGTGTCTACCCCTCAGTCAGTAGGATATTAAACATGGAAAGTGGGTTCTTCCTTAACATGGGCCACCACCCACCATCTAGAAAGTCAGATGCTTCATCATCTAGACTTCCTATTTATGGATTATTTTTTTCAAAATAGACAGAAAGTCAGTACTTTCTAAAATAATTTTCTGATCCATCTCCAGTCATGAAAAATTTATGAGCCTAAAATGCACACAGGTCTGGGTCCATCCTACCCCCCCAAGGGTAACTAATCCTCATAAGTAGCTGCGTTATTATCCAGTACACAGAGTCACGTTCTCACAATTTCCAGTCAAACTCAGACATCATAGATTAGTCCATCTTCAACTAATTAAAATACAAATATTGGTCAGACATGCACTTACAATCTTCATGTGAAGATCCTTTTATTTAAGAGAATAAGATTTATAACACACTTATCACAGTTTAAACTGCCATCAATCTATACCTAGACTACTGCCCCCAAACTGAGCAAATGAATCTATTAACATCACCCATACTGTGTTCGATATAAATTAACCATAGCTGTAAAATAATCCCCCCACCTGAACTTTTGCAGGGACTCCCCGCTCTCCCCATATTATATATATAAAACATGTTAGGATAAGGACAATAATCACATTTTCAGTAACCTCCCTAATACAGTCATCAGATACGTGTTCTTAATAAAAACACACAGACATACCAATAATAGTCACACTACTTTGTAATTATCTGGTACTTTGTAAATAGTACACAACTTCATTTCTCATCAGTCCTAACTAAGGAACTTGCTTTTCTTGAGTAATACCCTACTGGAAATTTCATGTTATCGCCATGATTTCCAATTGAAAATGCATACTTCAAAACCTTGCCCATTGCTGCACTGGCATCAGTAAAACTAACCATATCTGTATGGTAAAATATTTTCAAAGTCATCAGATGCACTTTTTTCTTGTACTCTGACGTTACCCTGTAGAAGGTAACAGTTTTTTTTTTTTTTTTCAATAATCATTTTTTATTATTTTTCACAACCATATTACAAATTCACACATTATATACAATATATACAAAATGCTTCCATTGGTTAATTTCACATATATATCAACCTCATGTATTGCTCAAAGGTACAGCACTCACAATCAAAAGGAAAATAATAAAAAAAAAAAAAAAAAAAAAAAAAAATCCAACATTAACAAATCCAAGCCAACAATCTGTCTTTTCTGTACATTTTCTATCTAATCTAAGGTTGATTTAGACTATATTCTGGTTCCCGAGAAAAAGTGGATAGTAACCTCTTAAGCCAAAATAATATTAAAAATTTGCTCCCAGATTTTTATGTTGTTGATATTTTTCTTGTGATCACTAATTAACAGTTTATGCGCTAAGATGTGTTTTATTGCCAACAATCTGAAATTTTCCCACGATGTCTGGGCTGGGTTCAACCAATTTGTGGCTATATATAATTTCATTAATAGGCAAATATTCATAATTACAATCATTTTGATTTATTTAGATTCTCCGGGGAATATGAAGAATCATAAACTCCCAAGAGAGTGTTGAATTTTGGTAACCCATTTTTGTAACTGCAATTTTAATGAATTCCACAATTTATAAATGCACTTACAACTCCAGAACATGTGAAGCAAATCTGCTGTCTGATCAAAGCAATGTGGGCATATGGGTGAATTCTTAGCATCAAATTTGTGCAAAGTGAGACGAGTATAGTATGCATTGTTAAATATCATCAGCTGCGTAAATACCAATTTCTGAAGGGATACGGACTTTAATGTTAATTTAAATGCCTCCAATATCTTATTGTCGTCTGGGAATATCAATTTCTCTCTCCAGTAACTCGATAAAAGAATATAATTATTATACTTCCTCTCTTTTATCAATTTATATGCTGCGGTTATATATTTTCTATCCTGCAACAGCGCTTCCCATAGATTACGAGAAATGATTAAATCTTCCCCTTTCATTTCAAAGTTGTTAAAATAGTTTATAACCAAGTCTTTTAGCTGTCTTACTATAATTAAATAGGAAATAGGGAGTTCTATTTCTTTTAAAATATCCTGTACTGGTACTCCTAGAAAAGGATATAAATCGAGTACAGTTAACTCCATGATTAAAAGGAATTTCTTTAAATCAATCAATTGACCACCAATTGTTAAATTTGGGTTCCTATGAAACGGTTGAAAAACCATCATATATTTTAGTAAATTTAAGGAAGCGAAAAGAGTTTGAATTGCCGTTACATAACTTTTGATGTGCTCCATTAGCTTATATTTACTCATTGTCCAATTATTTAAAAAGGGTAATGCTTTAGCGTTGACTCCCACTTCATTTATATGGTTGTACGTTAAGAGCACCCATTTGGGTGTCCATTTTCTATTATCACTATCGAAGTACGACGTCTTTAAAATCCTATTGGCCTGAATCACTAAATAGTACATTTCGAAATCCGGTAATTCCAGCTCCCCCTTATTTTTTGGAGCCATCAATTTTTCATATGAAATTCTCGTCTTCCTAGGTTCCCAAAGAAATCTTCCCAATCTTACATGAAGCTGTTTGAAGAATGTTTTGGTAATTCTGAGTTGTGCAGCTCTAAAAATATATAACATTCTAGGAAGAACATTCATTCTTATGATAGCTGCTCTTGCCATCATCGGTAACTTCAATCTACTCCATCTTTCAAGATCCAATGTTATTTGATCTGTAGTTGACTTTACATTGTTAATAAAAAAATCTCTATTTTCAGTTGAGAAGAAGGTAACAGTTTTTAAAAATTCAAAACTCATAACAGCAAACCTGAATGCTTAAAAATGGGGACTTGGTGACACTTGTTTTTACTCTTGTAATTTTGCATTTTTTTTTTTTTTTTTTTTTTTTAATTTCAGCACTCAGGATTATGGATTTCAGAATTGCATGAAATCAACTGTTTGCACTAAAAATATACTTCTCTCCTTCACTAAACGCACTTCACCAGGACTCCAAAGCTGAGTCATCACCTGTTCTTTATCATACCGTGACTGAAAATGAACCACAATAGAGTCCTAAATGTGGTGTATATACTCTGCATGTAGACTAGCTGTAAACAATTACAGCCCTCTTCTTTCTTGGGAGCTCCAGTAGCATATATTTTTTCTCTGTCTGGCTTTATTTTCCATTTCAGCCATACATGCAACAAAAACTGCCAGCTTAATCTGGAGTTCAGTACCAAAATCCCTCTGTTTTTTTTTTTTTTTCTCAGTGATAGAATCACATCAGGTTGGTCATGAAATAAACAAACTTTTTGAACATCGTGAGAGTCCAAAACCTCTTCACATTTAACTGTCATATCTCTTCTCTACCATTTATCAAAAACACCTCAGTTGCTGCCATCAAGACTGCAGTATTCACTCCATTATCAACAAAAATGACTTCCTTGCTATTGAGCTTAATCAAGAGACCTAAAGAGAAGATCTACTTTTATAGACCAGCCATTTGATTATTGTCACCCGCAATACTGTCAAGACTAGTAAATCTTCACGAAATAAAAATATAGCAAGGATACCAAAATATATCACAGTAATAACCTTTAGTCCACAGTACAGTTAACTCTATTACTGAGTGATTGCTGAAGATGCCTTTCCACAGGAAGCACTGCATGTTCTGCCTTGGTCGCAAATGATCATTGATTTGATCACAATGTTGTGCATTTGAAGCAGAATATTTGCTACTTTTGAATAGGAACATCCATGTATATTGGATTTATCCTTCCCCTTCTGGACCACATTGTACTTAAAACACGTCAATGTCGATTAGTCCACAAACGTATTTAACAGATAGACAGAAGCATAGATATACTTGCTAATTCTTTAGAATAATAGACTATACCTCTGTTAAAGTACTATCTGAATCAGCAGAGCTTATAATGCTATTTCTTCACATTTTGTCGAGTGGTCAGTTCTCAAACAGCCTTTAGAACTCTACCTTTACAGTAGTTTTTTTGGGGGGGGTTTGTAATTTCAGCAGTCAGGATTATGGATTTCAGAACTGCAAAAGGGAGCCCTTATAGAAAGATTACATGAAATCAACTGTTTGCACTAAAAATATACTTCTCTCCTTCACTAAACGCACTTCACCAGGTCTCCAAAGCTGAGTCATCACCTGTTCTGTATCATACCATGACTGAAAATGAAACACAATAGAGTCTTAAATGTGGTTGATGTTAATAGATTTGTTGGCTCAGTTTGGGGGCACTACTCTAGGTATAGATTAATGGCAGTTAAACTGTGATAAGTGTGTTATAAATCTTATTCTCTTAAATAAAAGGATCTTCACGTGAAGATTGTAAGTGCATGTCTGACCAATATTTGTATTTTAATTGGTTGAAAATTCATTGTTTTGCTCTGATCACATGCACCTGGTCTGTGACATCAATAGGACTTGTTGGCGGGACAGATTTGTGTCCCAGAGACTCCCCCTTCTGTGGAATAGACTCCCTCACTACATCAAGCAGAGTACCTCATTAACCCTTTTTAAGAACAACCTGGATAACTGGATGGGGAACAGAAAATACACCCCTGGGATTGTGTCCCTGCTGGACCAGGACATCGGGTGCTGACTTGTCAGAATATGGGCTAAATTCTTGGCTAGGGTTGTAAGCGCTTTAGGACCAATAGCTTAGTAACTTCCTATGATCCTATGAAATATATATTTTTTCATTCATTATGTTGTACCACTTTTCTTAAACTCTGCACACTAGCAAAGTTTAAAACATCACCTTAATTACCTTAGCATTGCTGCTACCACAAAAATAGAGGTTTGGTGATAACAAGGTAAATCTCTCCTCTTGCATGTTAGTGTCTGACTTTTGTGATTTCACTGCAGATAAGGACTGCCATGCTATATGGTCAATAAAAATGAGTCATGTTCCTAATGTTGTCAGTGTTTTATCTATCTATTAAGCAAGTAAACACACTATAATAAGTCATAGATAATGCTGGATTTAGTCACACTAAATATAGTTTGGGCAGGGGAGTGAAGCCCAGATGGCCAACTCTAGTCAGCTATAATCCACTGGCGGAAATGCCTTACTGCTGTTATGCAGTGGACTAATTCAATCTGATTTTATTTTCATATTTTAAAGGACAAAAGTTCATAAGGTACAATCCTTTATTTGGATTTTGTTCTGTGGTTGAAGTGCAAAGGCTCTGTTACTGTATGTGGATTTATATGCCCATGTGCTTGCATGAGCATACACAAACACAAACACACACACACATACACACACACACACACACACACACACACACACACACACACACACACACACACACACACACACACACACATAAAACATAGCTACAACAATGGCATGCCTTTTTTATTCCACTGAGCTGACATGCAATGAATGACCTCACAGACATTAGGAAAGTCGCAAAGATTTGTCTTCATGTCTGTTTTACAGTGACTATAACAGGAGGATTTTTTGTACTTCTGTATGAAATGCAGGAACCTGCTGGCAATTGCATTATACTGCCTCACCCATTATCTATAATTTGATTGACTTGTGCTTCAGATAAAGACATCGCCATGAACATTCATTTGTTAGCATGAGGTTGTACAACCTCAGAGTAGGTTATATTAAAAATGTATTAAGTTGGTGTGAGACGCTTGCCCCCATTTCACCCAGGGCTTTAAATTTTAAATATGGAGTTTCAGATTTTTCATATAAACAGTGTACCGGTGAAATTCAAATTAACTTTAAGTTTAGACAGGAAGCCATCTTGATTTCTTTAGTCATGTTTAGTAGTTTGTATGCTATTATAAAGCTGTAACTTCCTAGCCGGTAAGGCAGATTTTACATTTATAAAGGATAAAATGTTCCCACTAATTTCTTTCCAATAAATGATCTCTACAGGAATAAGGTTTCATAATGCTTATTTATGTTCTTTGCTAGCATGTCTGAACTTTGTTCTCCATTTGTATATATCATGTTTTGAAACAACCTGTTTTATGTTACCCTACCCTCACCTATCTGTAAGGAAAAAAATAACTTCCTCACATCTCCCTGATTCAAGCTCCCTCTAGTTTCAAGATGTATATGTTTCTTTGCTGTATTCTTACATAAATAAAATGTTAACCACTTTTACCTTCTCAGTCTCCTTAAGAAATATAAATGTTTCACTTTATTAATTTCTTTCATTTTGCTGACCAGGGAGATCCCAAGGGACACCTGAGCTGATACATTTATTGACAAGGGAAAATTCAATGAGGATAGTAAGGAAACTCCCCAGCATTTTCAGTAAAAGGCACAAAGTAAACGGAAAGATAAGCAGACACTGTCATGGTACCATACAGTAGGTAGCATCACTTTACTATATTGGGTATAGTTTCATAAAGCATAAATCTACCTGCACTTTAGACAGTATTTTCTCCATGTTATACTTTACCAAATGAAAGTATAGTGAAATACATCGGTTTCTCACTAGTACAGATTGCAAAAATATTTTTAATGCTCAACATATTATAACTATTTTTTAAAAACATATTATAACTCTTGAAACATATAGACATTTCAACACTTGACCCAGAAATATAGAAGGGTAAGAAATAGATATGCTCATAACCCGAAGAATAAACCCCAGTAGTGGAACAACAAAATAAATAAACCAAATAGCAGGAAATTAGTAATATGCAAACTTCATAAATAATCCTACCTAAAGTAGTAAAAAGATTAATATCAGATTATTATCAAGAATAGAGAATAACAACAAATTTTCTGTAATTATGCAATCAATAACATTATTTAGGAAACCATTTGCCCTGGTGACTACCTGTGTGGTAGCAAAATTAGTAGGGTAGAACAAACATCCTTATGTTATGCAGCAATCTCCAACTCAACTCCAGTGGAATCCTGACCTTAACAGGGTATATAACAAATAGAAAAACAAAGTCATGGCTAAAATCAGAAAAAAGCAACTCCCGTAAAGATAGCAGTTCTCTAATTAATTTAAACAGGAATCTAAGAGGACTAATTAAGTTCAACAAGGTCAATTACAAGATCAAGATAGCCTCAAAAGGCTAAAGGTAACCACAAGGCCTTGTATAGCTATGTCCAAAACCTCAAAGGCAGCACAAAGCAGTGTGTTGAACTGGTGACCAATGGTGCCACCTTCAATAAGCACAACAACATAACAAATTTACTGGCTGATAAATTCAGCCCAAAGTTCACCCCCATTCTCCCTAGCCTTCCACCAGGAAATACCTACTGGCATAACCCCCCCCCCCAGCTATTAACAGGGAGCAGGTCCTAGTGATGCTCACTAAGGCCAAAGACACAGCGTCAGTGGGCCAGACAATATCCTGGGATGACTCCTAAATAGCTTGAAACAGGACCACTTGAGTCATTTTCAACTATACCCTCAAAACAGGCTTTGTACGATGAAAACAGAGGACTACAATGGTTATCCCACTTCAAAAGGGTGGACCATCAACTGACCATGGGAACTGCGACCCATTAGTCTGACTACTCTAATATTCAAAGCCATGGAACAAATTATCATGGAAATGATCAACAAAGACATACTCAACATTCGGACACTGAAACCAACCCAGTTTGGCTTTTTCAAGGGAAGGTCATGCCTTCTAAACCTGGTAGACTTCTTTGAAAAGGTCACCAAGGCAATGGATGATGGGAAAACCGTGCCTACCTTGACCTGGATAAGGCATTTGATACACTACCCCACTCTGTTTTAGTTGACAAACTCACCAAACTGGGCATAAACTCCTACATAACTCACTGGATTGCCAGATGGCTCACAAACAGTACACAGGAAGTCAACACTGGTAAGATCACCTCCACTAAGAGAAAGGTCACCAGCAGGGTACCTCAGGGCTCCATGCTGGGACAGCTGGGCCTTTGGCTGACCAAGTTCATAGATGACTGCAAATTGGGAGCCATCCTAGACTATCTCATGACACAAAGATCTAACAAAAGGGTCTAATACAGATAAATGATCGGTGCCAAAGTCACAGATTAAAACTCAATGCCAAGAAATGCATTATAGTGCCTTTTGGAAAAACTGCCACTGAGGCTAATTACTCCATCAATAAGGCACCCTAAGAGTTGGCATGGTAGTCAGGGATCTGGAAACATATATAGACAGTAATCTGGCCTTTGACCAACATGTGGCCAAGGCAGTAAGAAAATTATTCTATATTGTCCAACCCATAAGTAAGAGCATGACATCCAGGTCCAAGAAAATCACAGAGTTACTTTAATTGGCCCCTATCAGAACCATCATTGAGTATAACGCTACTATTGGCATCTACTTGACCAGACATATGCAAGAAATGGAACACCCACAAAGGTTCATTGCCAAGAGAATCCAGAGCATAAATAGATTGTCCTATAGAGATCACCATAACACCCTAGCTCCATAATGGGTCTCCTACACATTACTTTTGCACATCCCCAAAATGAACAGCATCAGAATCATTAGATGCAAGCATTTAAATTTTCTTGTTATATAAATAAGACATGCTGGCAAGACAGATATGTGTCTCAGAGAATCCCCATGTTCTAGAACAGGCTGTCCGTCTACATGAAGCAATGTCCATCCATAGCTCTGTTTAAGCATGACCTTGATCAATGGATGGGAAATCAGAAATTCACCCCCGATCTGGCCCCCATGTCTCTGATAGACAGTGGTAGACAGCAATCACCAAACTAATGTACCCCCCCCCCATATAATGCCTGGAGATTTCCTAACTAACATACCCCCTCATAATAAATGTACATGATACATAGGGACACACTTGGTTTGGATTGCACAGATAGGCTTATATAGGCCATGGTGGTAATTAACCTAGTATATACCTTTAAACCTATGAACCCCATGCATTGTCATATGGTAGTTGAGAGATAACATCCCTTCAATGTGTCCTGAATCTGCTGCAGGGTCTCCTCCCAATGAGTTATACATAGTACATGTCCTGTGGAAGGTGTCAAAGGAGCATACACAAACACACACACACACACACACACACACACACACACACACACACACGCATGCGCACACACCATACCATCTGAGGTGATTCCTATCAACACAAGAGAGCACTATCTGTATTTTTAGATCCTCCTGAATTGCTGAGCTCCTCAAACGATCACAGTGTGCCCTGCTGCCCTGTGAAGGAACCTTATTGCTGATACTTGTATCTGGGTTACCCAGATTTCATGATTATAGATTATAACAGAGACTAGCAAACTGACAGCTTCATTCTATACCCCTGCTCTAGTTCCACTACTACATTCTGGTACAATACCTACAGTACTGCTGCCACAGACCAGTCTAGTCATCAACCCCAAAATACTTAATCTCTCCTACCTGAAGTAGGTGTTCCCACCTTATGGGAAAAAGAAATACATTATTTTCCAGGAGACAACCATGACTTATGGTTTAAAAGTGCTCATTTTCATCCCAACCACATCTCACACAGTAGTGAATCAATGCAATGGATGCTTAAGATCACAATGAACTAAGGCTAAGAGGACAATAACATTTGCAAGAAAGAAGGATGTAACATTTATATGCTGCAATTGAACTTGGTTGTACCTTGAACTCCTGCACATATCATGAGAAGAATACTGGAGACACCTGCAGGGAGGGATTTTTCTGGCTCTGAGTGGTGATTTCTTTTTAGACTTCTGTGCAAATCATGGATTGAACACAGGGACTTCCAAGATGACTGCACATTGAGTAACAGCTTAATTTCAGCTCTCCCAGTGTGAAAGCAGAAACTCAGAACAGAGAGCCAGTAAACTTGTATTTTAGTGTATATTTCAATAACTAGCTAGTAAGTGCACTGACTGGATGCCAGCAAAAAAGGAATTCAGACAACTTAAAAGAAAATCAATCACAAAACATGAGGAAAAAACACTGACTATGAAGAATTTTGCAGCTGCTCAGCCAAAAGCAGTGCAAACTCCAGCTTTGGTGCAAGACATGACTTCCAGTAACCTAGAGGAAAAAATAAGTCAAGTGGATTCAGAGCAGATTAAAATAAATGTAGCACTGATGGAGTATATCAACTCAAATAACAAAAATCTGGAAAAAAAAAAAAAGAAGAAGCTTTAAACAGATATTCAGATGAGGTGATAAAACTGCAAAAATCAGAGGTCAAAATGAAGAAAAGGCTGAATGGATATGAAGCTGCTCGAGAAGAGAGGTTTCAAAAAGATAACATAATGAGAGGACAGAGCACATAGGGAAAACTGAGATTTTCTACTTTACTAGAGAAGCTGGAAGGAATGGACTGTATTATTTTTATGCAAGCACAAATAACCAACTAGACTGGCATTGCACAGCAGGAGCTGCTAATTAAAAGGTCATATGGTGAGTATGCTCCAAACCTCCCCATGAGTAAGCAGCCTAGACCTTTAATAGTAAAGATGCAATCCTCCCTGCAGAAGGAAGTGATTCAAGTATTAAAAGTGGGAGACAGTAGAGTGTATGTGGAAAATGATTGCTTGCTGTACACCAGGCAGAAGAGGAGTAAATTTATTTCACAAGTCAGAGAATGTTGAGAAAAAGGTGTGAGATTCAAACTGCTGCACCCAGCTATCTTCAAAATATTCTTTCTTGGAGAGACAAAATAATTTTTTGATGTAGAACATGCTAAGGAAGAAATACAAAAGTTTACCCAACAAAACGTGAGCTGTGAAACAAAAAGAGATTCTGCTTCTTGTTCTTCTGCTAATAAAGACCATAGAGAGAGTGTGCCAGTAAAACCATTTCCAATATTTCAATCAAGAATGCTTGAGAGACAGACAGAAGTACAAGCATTAGCTAGAAGAACTCATAGTATGTTGGAAATAAAGCAAAATCTGGATTTGGGAGATGGAGATAAGCAACTAGATACTTATAAAGTTATTACACATAAAAGGTGGGAATAATAACTGTTTTATTATAACAATACTTTCTATGTTATCTTTAAATGTTAATGGCCTCACAGATATATACAAAAAAGAAAGAGTAGTGACTATGTTAAAAATATAGAGTGCAAATAGTTATGCTACAGGAGACACATTTGAAAAGAGTTGAACATGTGAATTTGATAAAGAAATGTTTTCAGGACAGTTATTCAGCAGAATACCTAGGACAAAAGAAAAAAGGAGTACTTATATTAATTGCAAGAGGAGCTCCAACAGTGATAGAAGAGGATAAAAAAAATAATAATGGTATATTTATAGTACTAACTGGCTACTGATAAGTGAGGGGGAGGATTACAGTGGCATGTATTTATATTTAACCAAAAACTACTATAATGGAGCTTAGGAAAATTCTGGGGAGAAATAATCAGCTTCCAAAAGGGAATATTACTTATAGGTATGAACTGGAATTTGATTTTCAGCAGTGAAGATGTGTCTGTGGGGCCCAAAAGAGAAAATGTAATAAAGTAGGGCAGATTATTGAAGAAATTTATGAAAATATTTGGCATGGAAGATGTGAATTCAGTAACAGGAGTTCAGAGTGAATTTACATATTATTCCCTAGCTGACTTGTCGGAACATGGACTAAATTCTTGGCTAGGCTTGTAAGGGCCTCAGGGCCAATAGCCTAGTAACTTCCTATGATCCTATAAAAACTGAGCTAGGCTAGACAGAACTTACATTTCACAGGAACAAGTGCATTTAATTGAAAGTTTCAATATGCATCCAGTAACTATTTCAGATCACACAGCAATAATAACTAAAATAAAAAAATGTAGGGTAATGAAATAAAAATGAGACACTGGCACTTTCCCGCCTATCTGTTGAAAAAAGAAGAATTTAAGGAATGGGTAGTGGAAATTATTCAGGAGCTATTAGAGAAGATAGAAATTTATTTTGAAAATATAGCTAGGGGTAGGATATAATTTAAGTGGAATTAGAAATGGTGGGAAATAAAACAAAGAGATATAGTTAAGAAATAACAAGAATTATTTAGAGGGACTGAAAAATATTTAAGTATTGCAAAAAAGGGGGAATCTCACAGAACAAGAAGAGGAGCAACTACAGAATGCTAAACAGAATAGGATATTACCTTAATAATATGCATGACATTTAGAAAGATTGCTGTTAAGCAACTGTTTTTTGATAATTGTATAGCACAAACACTTAGGGAGCCTATCACAAGGAAAACAACAAAGGATTCTGTAGAAGTATTAGAAATATTCAGAAATTCTATGAAAGTTTGTATAAAGCAGAGAAACATGGAAATGAAGAAAAAGTACAAATGGAAATGTTTATGGAAGAATTAAATATGCCAAGGTTAGAGGGAGAGTAGACTCAATTATTAACAGTTAGGATAGTAGGAGATGAGATAAAAATGGTGATGTATGACCAATCTACAGGAAAGTCCCCAGGAATAGATAGTATTTCTGTGGACATTTGGACACTAGGAGGGAAAAACTGATAAAAGATCTGGAAGGATTTGTTTAACAGTATTTTAAGAGGAGGAAAAGTACCAACGTCCTGAAAGAAAGTGGTGGTAGCTGTAATACCTAAAGAGGGCAAAGATCCATCAGATCCAGCTTCACACAGAACCATTTACATACCATATCATGATTATAAAGTGTTTATGTCTAGAATGGCTGAAAGAATGGCAAGTGATGCCAAAATTGATAGATATGGATCGATGTGGTTTTATGGAGGGGAGGCAAACATTTGACAACATAAACAGAACAGTGATGATCCAGAGGGGAAACAGAATGTAAGAAAATACCACTTTTGCTGGTGGGTCTTGACACAGAAAAAGCATTTGACAGACTAAGCTGAGATTTTATGAGCAGAGCAATGAATGCATTTGCATTCCCTGCTAAAATCATAAGGTTGGTTTGAAGCATATATGAAGGACTGGAGGCAGAAATTAAATTGGTTGGAGTTCTCTCTGATAATCTCTGCTTGAGCAGAGGAACCAGGCAGGAGTGTCCTCTCTCCCCTTCATTATTTGCATTATATTTAGAACCACTGGCAATGAATATAAGGGACTCAGAAATTCAAGGATATAAGTGGTATGGCAATCAAAAAAGCTGTCTCTACTTGTAGATGACATTAGTTTATAACTGAAAAAAAAAACAGAAAGGGACATTACAGTCCTGAGGAACATACTGAGACAGTGTCAAACCTTTTTGGTATACAAAATTAATGAAGCTAAAATAAAAGCAATAGCAGTAGATTATGTACCTACATATGAATTGGCTCATGAATACCCATATGGGGACATAATAAAATAAAGTATTTAAGAGTATGGATTAAAAGTGATACTGGCTAAGGATATGTGGGAAGAGACTAAAAAAAATAATACAAAAACTGAGAAAATGGAAGCTCTGTTATATGGATATCAACAGTAAGATATGAGAAGTTAAAATGTTTGTTAGTCCCTTTAGTTATATACGCTGATCAGACATATTTTTATAAACCAGAGGAGAAGTTGTGGATGGCAATTAATAAAGAGATGAAGGATTTTATCTGCGAGGGTAAGACAGCAAGAGTCAAGTGGGATAAGCTTATTCTTCCAATAGAACAGGGAGGATTGGGATTACCAGAATTGAAAGTTATTTCAGAAAAGCATGGTTAAGGCTCCTGTACATAGCACAAGCAGTAAGCTATAATTCAAAGTGGAAAGAGATGATGATAAAACAGGGGGAAGCTCAAGTAACAGAGAAAGACTGGGATTTTGAATGCAGACCTTTAAAGAGAACAACAATAATCATACAGAATATTATATTAATAAAGTAGCAGAAGATTTTTTAAGAACTAATCCAATGTGAGAATGGAGAAAGGAGATTCTGCCGATAGGAATGAATGCAATTAGGGATACAGACAATAGGCAAGAGGAGATGGGAAAATATTGAAGAAAAGTGGCAAAGGAACCAAGGTATTAGAGCAAATAACTAGAGAGGGAAAGATAATAGACTGCGAAGATGTCAAGAACTTATTTGGACTGTAGGCTAGAGATTGCCTTCCATATCAAGGACTGATCACAGAGTATAGACAGAGAGAAAGAAATATGGGAGTCCTAAATGAAAGATCAGCACTGGTAGAATTTTTAGTAGAATGTAGTGAAGAAGTTGCCATTAAGAAATGAATAAATAATAGAGCATATAAAACATTGCATGATAACTATAAGAATCAATCAGAGGCAGTTAGGAAGGATTGAGAAGAGAGATTAGATAAACAATTCACAAAGAAACAATGTGGGATATATGTATGTCTCCCAAATATGCAACAAAATCTAGAAGACTTAGGATCATTGCCTGGAAGTGTTTAGATAGGTACTTTTATACCCCAAGCAGACTTCAAAGAATTTTTCCTCGGGTAGACAGCACATGTTGGAGGTGTGATGGGGGTGAAAGAGGTAACTGGGAACATATCTTCTGGAAGTGTAATGAGCTGGCAGACTTTAAATATTCCCTGTAGACTGCTCTGTTGGAGATGCTGGGTGTGGAGGTTGGAGTAACTGGGAAAATGATTTTTTTTCAGCTATGATACAGAATTGGAATTGCCTAGACATAGTAAAGCCTTGCTGAGAATAATTATGATGGCTGCCAAAAAAAAACAATAACTAGAAAATAGAAATCAAATTCTAAACCAACTGTAACTAGAAGTAGCGAAGATAGTAACAGATATAAATCAACTGGAATTGAGATTTTTAAAAAAGGGTACGAGCAAATTACATAGAAAAAAAGGGGAAATTTGGGATCAATACATGCAAAGGAAGAACATGGTTTAAAAGAAGGCACGTTTTGAATGAGCTATGTAATGGTTAACTAACAATGACTGGATATGTTAAAAGTGATGTATAATCTTTGCAGCTACAGTTGTGTAGGCATGGCTTGGAATGTATAATGTTTGAAACTGAGATTGTGTCACTATGGCTTATTTTCATTTATATAAATGTAACATTGCCTATGCCATGCATGAAAATTTAATAAAGGTATTTCTTGGTTTCTTGTTTTTTAAAATAAAGAGGGTAAAGTCCCATCAGATCTAACTTCATACAGGGCCAATTCAATCCTGAACCATGGTTGTAAAGTGTTTATGTCTACAATGGCTAAAAGAATGGCAAAGGTGATGTCAAAATTGATAGATATGGATCAATGTCATTCTGTGGAGGGAAGGCAAACATTTGGCAATATTAACAGAACATCCATGATCCAGAGGGAAGCAGAATGTAAGAAAATATTATTGTTGTTGGTGGGTATTGATGCAGAGAAAGCATTTGACAGAGTAAGCTGGGACTTTATGAGTAGAGCAATGGAAGCATTTGCATTCCCTGATAAAATTATAAGGTTGAGTTGGAAGATATATGAGGGATCGGAAGCGAAAATTAAAGTGGGTGGATTCCTCTCCAATAATTTCTGTTTCAGCAGAGGAACCAGGCACAGGTATCCTCTTTCCCCTTTGTTATTTGTATGATATTTAAAACTATTGAAAAAGAAAATAAGGGACTCAGAAATAAAAGGATATAATTGTTATGTATGGTAGTCGAGAAAAGATGGCTCTATTTGCAGATGATATTATTTTATACCTGATAAAAAGAGATAAGGACATTTCACTGTTGTAGAATACTTTGAAACAGTTTCAAATATTTTCAGGATACGCAGTTAATGAAGCTAAAACAAAGGCAATAGCTATAAATTATGTACACACCCAAACTGGTTCAGTGATATCCATATTTATGGGGACATGATAAAATGAAGTACTCAGGAGTATGGATTAAAAAATATTCTGGTGTGGTAGCTAAGGATATGCGGGAAGAGACTTAACTAAGATAATACAAAAATTGAGAAACTGGAAGTTCTGTTATACAGATATGGTTAGCAAGATACAAGCAGTTAAATGTTTTTAGTCCCTTTAGCTTTATACACAGGTCAGGCATATTTTTATCAGCCAGAGAAGTTGTGGAGAGCAATTAATAAAGAGCTGAGAGATTTTATTTGCGAAGGGAAGACAGCAATAGTTAAGTGGGATAAGTTGATCCTTCCAATAGAACAAGGGAGTCCAGGATTACCCAATTTGAAGGGGTATTTCAGAGCAGCACAGTTAAGGCTCCTATACATAGCCCAAGCAGAAACCTACACAAAGTGGAAATGAATAATAATGAAACAGGGAGGAAGCTCAAAGTTCAAGAAGCAAGGAGAGACTGAGATTTTGAATGCAATTCCTTAAAAAGAATAACAATAACCATACAGAATATTATATTCATAGAGTAGCAGAAAGTATTCTCAGAACTAAGCCAACACAAGAATGGAGAAAGGAGATTCTGCTGATAGGGGTGGCTGCAATTATAGATACAGACAATACGCAAGAGGGGGTAGGAATTTAATGAAGAAAACTGGCAAAAGAACCAAGATACTGGGAGCAAATTATCAGACAAGGAAAGATAATAGAATGGGAAGAGGCCAATAATTTATTTGCACTGCAGACAAGAGATTGCTTTCCCTATCAAGGACTGATATAAGAGTATAGCCAAAGAGAAGAGTATCATAAGTAAAAGACCAGCACTGGTAGAGTTTTTAGCAGAATGTTGAACAGAAGCTGCTGTTAAAAAAAGGAATAATTAGTACAGCGTATAAAATATTGCATCGTAACTATAAGAAAGGATTGGGAAGAAAGATTGGACAGTCAATTTGCAAAGAAACACTGGGGGGTGTATATGTATGTCTCCCAAATATCCAACAAAGTATCGAAGATCTGGGATCTTTGGTTGGAAGTGTTTACATAGGTATTTTTATACCCCAAATAGACTCCAAAGAATTTTTCCTCAGGTAGACATCAAATGTTGGATATGTGATGGTTAAGAAAGAGGTAACTGGGAAAATATTTTCTGGGAGTATAATGATTTAGCAGGCTTTAAAGATTCCATGCAGACTACTCTGTCAGAGATATTGGGTGAACAAATTGCTGTAACTAAGGAAATTATATTTTTGAGCTATGATGCATAGTCAGAATTGCCTATGCATAAGTAAGGCCTTGCTGAGTCTAATTATGGCACCTGCCAAAACAACAATTACTAGAAAATGGAAATCAAAGTCTAAAGCAACTTTACCAGAAGTAGTAAATATAGTAACAGATAAAACGACCATAACTGGGTTCTTTAGAAAAGGGTAGAAGCAAATTACATAGAAAAAAGGGAACTGTGTGAACAATACATGCAGAGGAAGAATGAGGTTTAAAAGAAGGAAGGATTTGATTGAGCTATGTAATGTTTGACTGACAATGACTGGATAGATTATAAGTGATGTGTAATGTTTGCAACTACAATTATGTCACTATGGTTTGTGATGTATAATGATTACAACTAAAATTATGTAAATATAGTTTCTTTTCATTTATATAAATGTATGATCGCTTATGTCATATGAATGATAATTTAATAAAGATGTTTCTTGTTTAAGAAAAAAAAAAGAACACAAGGATGCTCATAAGTGCACTTAGCACAACGCACTTTAGGCCAGATGCCTAATTTTATAGTTGTGTCATCAAACCTGAAGTCATACATTCTGTACACTTGAGTCAAGACAGGTATTGGTCTGTCAAGCAATAATCAATAGTAGTGAGTTCAGTCAGATGGACGGACACAGAAAACAAGTCTGTAGTGAGGATGTCCTTTGAATCCTTAGCTGATACTTCTGTACAGGACAGATACAACTCACAACTCTAGAAAAGTTCTCCTTCATACTGTAGGGAAGCCATGAATATGGGGTCTGAGTACATCCAGTTCAAGACCTCAATAAGTCAGTAGCAAGGAATTGTGGCCACCATATTATGTGATAACCATAGGACCCACTTGTGTATAGCAGTGGCAAAGGAAGAAAGAGGTATTGTATGACATGCAGGCAAAAGATCCCTGGCTTTGACGGATAGGTAGCCTTAATCCAGGAATATATCAGTTGCAATAGTCCCCAGATGAAGGTCTGAGCATGGAAGGAGTTTGATGAGACTGTTACTGACTTGGGTGAGGTAGACAGGATATTACACCGCTAAATCTCTATTAGGTTGGAAAATGCAGACCTTAGCTGATGATGTTGTTGAGAGGTGGAAAGAATATTTTCTGGAAGCCATGTGTCCGGCGGACATGTTGCACTTTGAAGAGGCAGTGTGAGAAATAGATGGTGAAACTTTGTTCATTTTTATAGATGAGGTCATTTTGTCAATGAAATAGTCTGCGGGAGTGAATTATATTCATCCATAAATGCTGTAGTACTAGTTATTTCTAGGACATAATGGTTAGCATGCCTTTTTGAGTTCTCAGAAGGCTGTACCTCTGTATTGTCAAACTAAGTTAGAGGTTCCCATTTTCTAAAAGGGGAATAGAGAGTATGCTTTGGCTATAGTGAGATAAAACTCCTTATCCTCCCAGGGAAAGTGTATGCTAGGATGCTGGAAAGGAGCCTCTATCCAATAGTTGAGGAGAGATGTGGATTCTGTCAAGGCAGTTGAAGTGTAGATCAACGTCCTGCCATTATACAGGTACTGGAGGAGTTATAGGAGACAACAATACTGTCTACATGTGTTTTGTGGCATTCGATAGGACATGGTACCCTGATGTGGTACCCTGGAATGTTGTATGGGAGGAGCTACAATAGTAAAAGGTCCCAGAGCTGCTGCTGCTTGCCATTCTGTCATTGTATTGGGGAAATGAGAGCTATACCCTCATTCATTTTGTTAAACTGAATATATTCAAGATGGATGTAGGATTCCATTGAGGGTGCATTAACAAGGGAGCATCCACCCTCTTTGAAAATTTTCTTTAATTGCACCAAAAGGCTGAAGGGAAAATGTTGAAAAAGTAAACTATCAGAAAATTGTATCATAATGTCTGAACCTCATTTCATTGAAAATATTCCAATAAACAAACTCTGGATTGGTTTCAAAGGTTTAAAAAACAGAAAGTTATAACTGTTTTATCCGTATAAATTATGAATAACTTTATCCCAAAATTATGGAGGAGATGATATCTTTGGCAATAAAGAAAATTAAGAATACCATTTCAAAAACACCATAAAACATTTGTGACATCTTCTTGCAAAATTTAAGGAATAACCAAGCATAACCATTTCGTATTCCTATTAATAAATTCCTTTAAACTGGACACGTTCATGAAGTTTGATATTAGGCTGCAGTGGTCACTGTGATGACAGCAGGTACTGCCAGCACAGCTATCTAGAATATTGTAAATAATTATATGTCATTTGAGAATATCAAACTAATTTAAACAAGATGCTTATGTTACAAATGTATTAGAACTGTATATCATGTGTATATCAAACTGAATTGTACAGATGTTTGTGTGGAAAATGTATTTGTAAAGTGCTTGTGTTTGAAATATATCTACAGTGTGCCCCACTGGAAGAGAACATAAATGTATATGCGCTATTGTAACTATTTTAATGTATATGTTTTAACAGAGGAATCTGGAAAACAGGAGGTTAACCTCAGTCTAGCAAACTTTAAAAAATATCTTAAATTAAATCACTTTATAGGCTAGGTCATAAAGATGTTATATCACAGGTTTCAATGCAGCTAGAGACACAAAGTCTGTACTAGGAAGCTTTCTGTATTGTCTTTAGGGTGAACTAATTACTACTCTGGAAGCATGGATATATGAAATTGCTTTATGACTAATAGCACCTGCCACAGATCTGAGCAAAAGCCCTTGTGTGTGTATTTTTGCAGGTAGGTGCTAAATCTTGCCAGCTTCCAGCAATGGGGGGTTACATGAGAAACTGAAGTCAGATGACCAGAAATTCTGCAAGCTATCCCAGAGGTAATATTTTAGATATTATTTTGAGAAGTCTCTTAGTGAGACTGAGCATTCTGTATTCTGTCTTGGGCCTGACAGTGAGAAGGACTATTCACCACATCATCTGTCTTGCTCTATTAAGTAAGTAGAGAATAGTATAATTCTCTCAGGAATATAGGGAAGCTTAGTTTATATATATATCTTTTTTATTTATCTGAGTCTATCCTGCAATATTTTAAATATTTCCTATGATTTCAACATCTGATGTTACTGTGAACTGATATTTAGTATTGTCTTGTTCTTTTATTGTTTATTATTAAATATATTTAAACATTTCATTGTGGCTGATCTTTGTAGAGATATTTAAGTTTTGAGAGTACTTGCATATTTATTTGGTGATGCTGTGTTTGGCACTCCTAATAACCTTGCTCTTGGTCAAACTACCATTTGTATTAATATTAATTTCACTCAGTATATTGGGTACCCTTGTAAGGGCTTTAATGTAGCTGGCAGGAGTACCTGGTGGCAGTGGTGACTACCTTATAGTCTTATCAAAAGGGGGCATAGCTAGTAAATCTGTATCTGCCTTTCCCAGGTGTGTGTGTGTGTGTGTGTGTGTGTGTGTGTGTGTGTGTGTGTGTGTGTGTGTGTGTGTGTGTGTGTGAGTGTGTGTAAAACAAATCTCAGAGTGTGTGTGTGTCACCTATTTTGGCAGGGATACGAAGCACTGGTTGGAAACAGAGGGTGCTGGAGGCCTTAGCTTGGACACCCAGCTGAGATCTCAACTCTATAGCTGTGCCAGTGGGGAGTCTTATTAGGAATCTGGAGAAAGAGAGAGGAACCAGTCCCAGACTGACTGTGCTCCCTGTGTGCTCTTAAGGGAAATTGTGCTTGATTGTACTTGGTGCAGAGAGATGCATCTGAAAATACTGGGTGTGTACCTGTTATCCTCACAGTGAACTTTCTCCACAGGTGCCAGTGGTGAGGAATGAAGCTCTTTGATTACTGGCCCAGAGGTGGAGGGTCATCACATACTGGTTGGCAGTGATGGGATATCCAAATCACTTATTGTTTGGCAGTGGTGGGATATCCACGTCAGTCGCTATACAAAGGGGAGGTACCACAACAGTCTTTAACAACTACAGACATACTAGTACTTATCTACATTCTCCATAGACCTATGGAGCAGGTGATAACTAAACGTATCCTAACAGGCATTGCCAATTGTACACTAACACACTCAATATAGTATGGATCCACCAGAGGAAAAGCATCCGTCCTTATTTTAGCAACATTTTTAAAGAGGTAACAGCAGTGTGCGATGACAGAACTAACCATATCCACAGCATATTGTAGACCTTGTCAAGGCCCTTTATACAATCCTCCATATGTTCTAGTCACCAGGGAGATGACAAAAAGACTCATGATGATAGCATTAGTCTTGGGTTTATTTGATAAAATAATAACATTGTGTAACTATAACAGTTATAGCCAGCAACCTTCAGATTATGCATGTTGGGGCCAAGCAGCCTTCTACCTTCTTAGTTTATTTTTTCTGCAAGTGGCTGATTTCCATACCATGAAAAAAACACAAAATAAATTTAACACTTTCATTTTGTCTGAATTAACGTATCTTGAACAATAGCCTTGTGACTCTTACTCAGTTGCTGTTGATAGTGATGTTTAAAAGTGCGGGACAAGCACTGATATTTCTCTTTATTAAGTCAAAGCACATACTCATATAAAATGTATAGGAATCATTTGATTATTCTATCCATGTCTGTCATCCTAATCTCTCACTGTGAGCTCGCCAAGGCATACTGCATGCTGTAAATCCCATATGAGCTCACCAAGGTCATACTGCATGCTGTAAATCCCATATGAGCTCGCCAAGGCATACTGCATGCTGTAAATCCCATATGAGCTCGCCAAGGTCATACTGCATGCTGTAAATCCCATATGAGCTCGCCAAGGTCATACTGCATGCTGTAAATCCCATATGAGCTCACCAAGGTCATACTGCATGCTGTAAATCCCATATGAGCTCACCAAGGTCATACTGCATGCTGTAAATCCCATATGAGCTCACCAAGGTCATACTGCATGCTGTAAATCCCATATGAGCTCACCAAGGTCATACTGCATGCTGTAAATCCCATATGAGCTCACCAAGGTCATACTGCATGCTGTAAATCCCATATGAGCTCACCAAGGTCATACTGCATGCTGTAAATCCCATATGAGCTCACCAAGGTCATACTGCATGCTGTAAATCCCATATGAGCTCACCAAGGTCATACTGCATGCTGTAAATCCCATATGAGCTCACCAAGGTCATACTGCATGCTGTAAATCCCATATGAGCTCGCCAAGGCATACTGCATGCTGTAAATCCCATATGAGCTCACCAAGGTCATACTGCATGCTGTAAATCCCATATGAGCTCGCCAAGGCATACTGCATGCTGTAAATCCCATATGAGCTCACCAAGGCATACTGCATGCTGTAAATATCATATGAGCTCACCAAGGTCATACTGCATGCTGTAAATCCCATATGAGCTCACCAAGGCATACTGCATGCTGTAAATCCCATATGAGCTCACCAAGGTCATACTGCATGCTGTAAATCCCATATGAGCTCACCAAGGCATACTGCATGCTGTAAATCCCATATGAGCTCACCAAGGTCATACTGCATGCTGTAAATCCCATATGAGCTCACCAAGGTCATACTGCATGCTGTAAATCCCATATGAGCTCACCAAGGTCATACTGCATGCTGTAAATCCCATATCTCTGTTGTATTTTACCATCACTTGTAATAGCTGATGCAGACAGCAGTGCAGAAATGAGAGTACTAGTACACATTAAGCATATACGCTTATTAATAGTAAAAAATGGCTTGAAGGATTCTTTTATCTCCATCAGCAGCTAATTTTGTGCCAACATATGTAAAATACTTTCTCTCTTATAAATGCAAAACAAATCTTCAATTTATCATACATGATATTGTATAATTCATGCCACTGGAGTATTTACTTATTTATAGTTTAATAATCAAGAAAGTGGAGTGGTTTCAGCCACAGCCTTAGCCATCAGTAATTTAGTGCATAAAATCATATCCATAGGACTGCTGAGAGCTGAACACAAAGTCCACATTTATTGATTCCAGCAGCCCATCTGCTCTTTATTTCAAGCTGTGGAAGTGTGATATTAAAATAATAAATATAGGAAGATGCAGCGGGTCTTCCTTACATAAAGCATGTGGAGGGTGAAATGGGGTCCTTGGCAAAAAAGAATATTAAGAATGCCATTTCATAACTACCAGATAATATTCATGACATCTTCTTGCATAATTTAAGGAATAACCTAGTGAAACCATCATTTACTCTTATTAATAAACTCCTTTGATCTTTTTTAGTTTCATAATTTGTATGTATATATTGCATGGCTATGGGATCATATTTTGGAATTGCATTAATGCAAAATATGACCATAAAATTAAAATATTGACCAAAAGTTCATTGACGAGTAGTACATCACATGCAAGGATAAAAATGATAGAAAAAATCTCAAAAATATATGCGCAGCATCTAAAACTCCATGGCTTCTGGGGACCAGCATCCCCTTCTCCCTCACTTAATTCAATTATTTCCTCCAACAAATTTCACAAATCTCTGGTAAAGTCAAACAGCTTCTCCAGTAAATCATCTACATTCTGATGTAGGGCAGAAAAGCCGTGCAGTGCATTAGGATGCCTTCCACATACATTACTAAGTGCCTATATATATCCTCTAGTTTTGTTAGGACTGCATTTCGCTTTAGTGACTGATACCCTGTAATGTTCTGGAGTGAATCTGGGATTTACAAAATTTTTAGTTGACACCAGTGGCTGACTGTCAGAAACTTCTCTAATTTTGAATTAAAATTTTGCTTTGTCCATAAACTAAATCTGATATATAAAATAATTGTGAAATAATTATGAAAGTGATGCCCTGACCTAAGAGATGTGGGGGACAGGATTTGGAGTGTAACATTTGATAGCAAAAGAAGAAAAAGTTTCTGTTTGTGGTCTCTAATAAATTATTTATTATTAAGCTGGTTCCTAGGAAAAGAAGAATTACATGATTTTTTTATCTATCCCCTAAGATATATGACATTTTTCTGACAAAAAGTAAGAATTAATCTATTTTTTTTTTCATTTTAGAAGTTGTGTCCCAGAAAGGGGTACACCTCAGAAATAACTTCTCAAATTCCAAAGATATTTTTAAGTCACTTGCCTGTACAGCCTCTGTAAACTGTGCTCCTAACTTCATAGGCAATGCAACAAATAGGGTGTATAACTGGGGCCTTTATAAGCCTGGCCAAGCATCCCTAATGTATCCTGCAAGATTATGTGCCTTATAGGTTATTTTGAGGGGATATGTGTAAGCTAGGGCAAGATTTACAGGCTGCCTCTGTCCATTTCCCTCCACTGGTCCAGATTTCTCTTGAATAGGATGTAAAGCCTGTTCTACATGCATGTCCCTCCAATGTGTCCTATTTATGTCACCAGCAAAGTTTACATCCTTAGTTTGAATAATTCTGGTGCTGTCATTCCATGGAGATGCAAAAGCTCCATCAGAGTGGAATCCAAGGATGCCTTGCATGATGGGCATTGATCAGCTCTCAATAGTCTGTGGAAAACAGAGTACAGAGCACAGGGCATTAAGGTGATCAGCATGGGGCATGCTGTTTATGTCCTGTATTATTGTTGTAAGGAATCTCTATGAACACTCTAGCTGTTGCATGTGCCTGGTCAGATACATACCAAAGGAGGCATCATGCTCAATGTTGGGCCTGATGAGAACAGAATACAGTGGAACAATGACTCCATGGACCTAGATGCCATGCCTTTGTTTGTAAATGAGCAAAATAGAGTGATTTCCTTTCTACCTTAGACACATGTTGCTCAAATGTCAAGTTACTACCTACATACATACCCAAATCCCTGACTATTGCTTCAGCTCTTAGGTGTATGTTATCAGTAAGGTAATTTTCTAGGGTGGTTGACTTCCTATGTAGTACTATGCATTTCTTGGCATTGAGATTTTAGCTGTGGGTTTGGCTCCAGTCATTATTCTGTGTTAGTCCTTCCTGTAGGATGTTAGTGTCTTTGAGGGATTCTATGTCTGCTCCTAGTTTGCGATCATCTGCCAGAGCCAGATCATGGTCAAATGCAGTGGCGGCTGGTGACTTCAAATCAAAGTGGGGCTGCAGGAGACAGCTGAATGGGTGAGGTCAATGGGAAGGGGTGCAACCAACTAGAAAGGGGAGGGGTTATGCTCAAAACCACAAAAACTAACTAAATACACTGCCCTGGGTGCCAAACCATCATTATGAGAGTCCAATCAAGACAAAATGAAGTGCAGAAGAATAAAAATATTTCAATGCATTGGCTGCATGACAGCTTACTTAATATCTAGATGGAAACAAAAAGGTTGTGAGGAATGAAAAAATAAATTACTTTTTAAATACATTAATGGAATGCCAGTCAAAATCAAGTATAAGAAAAAACAAGCAACACTCAACTCATACCACTTCTTGCACTGCAGTTCTAATTATAATTTATATTCAACTTTATTAAAGTACCAAGTAACATGCTGAAAGTAGAAATCTCTGATGCCCCCACTTGTAAAAAAATGTTTCTTATCCAAAAAAAGACCTGCTGCCTGACAACTATCTACTTGTTTCATGGGGGAAACATGATCAAAGGAAAAATGAAAAGCAAATAAGAAATAAGCTCAAGATACATTGCTTAAAAGGATTATTGTACAGGTTATGGACCACACGTGGGAGTGGGAAGCACTGAGCAGCCTTTTTGTCCGAATTGGTGAAGTTTCAGCCAGAAACTAGTAGTCTATTGGTCGTTTTGGGCCAATTCCTAGCTCCTTTCAGCCCCCTGCTATAAAACACGCTAAACACGCGTTTTCCAGCTTGTACCAACTCTGCACAGATCCTCGTGGTGGCCTGCAGAGTGATCCAAGCAGCAGAGAGCTAAAAGAGTGACTTTCTACCAGATATAAGTATTCTTTGTGGCTTTCCCACTGTTATTAAGCTAGCGACTGCATTTCGCCTGTTTTACTGCTACTTTAAGTGATTTCTGCATTTTACACTGTTTATTGCACTTTAAGTTACTAATTGTTGCAAATTGTTTCTGTAGGCTACACACTAAAGTGCGCTAGCCGATTTACAGCATTTATAGCATTTACTGTCTGTTTTTTTCCTTATCTCTGTAATAAAACAAATAAATCTCTTGTTTTCCCACTTTACTGAACTAGAGTAGTCCAGTTTCAGAGTTGCTGATACCTGGGCTTTGTTTTTAGTTCCTGTTACTGATCCATTGCCTTATTAGGAAGGAGGGAAGTTTCTTTGCTTACCAGTGGGAGTGGGAAGCACTGAGCGGCCTTTTGTCCGATTTGGTGAAGTTTCAGCCAGAAACTAGTAGTCCATTGGTCGTTTGGGCCAATTCCTAGCTCCCTTCAGCCCCTGCTATAAAACACGCTAAACTGTACTGCTGATCTAACCAGCATATCCTATAACTGAAAAGTTCATCTCTACTTGATTCCCAAGTAGACTATTCTCTATCTGTAAAGCCTAGCACTTACTCCTACAGTACTTGCACCTTGATAAAGCACTCTTATTATAGATAGTACCCCACCAGCCTAAAACCCACTTCCCCCGGAGTCCTTTGAAAGTTCTTTATCTACTACTTCTAGTATGTCGAGGGATCAGTTGCTAGTGTCCTCTCCAGCTCAACTGGTGAACCTGGGAATATTGAGGCAATGTTACAATTGCCTCATGTACACTGAACAATCCTCTCCTTCTCCCACAAAACACAAATACATGCGAGAGATGCAACTATACGGCCAAACTGGAGGCTGAGCTCTCTCAACATAGGACTGGCAAGACAAGACAGGAGGAGACGGTAACCACACACAATACATACCCAGTCACACATGGTACCATCACAACTTCAAATCATACACATACTCACACAAAGACATACTCGGAGGCTCTGATCAAAAATTTACCAAAACAGCAGAGGCCACCAAAGCAGACACCCAAACAACTACCACCTCACGACCCAACACATGCAACACATAGACCACACAGTCAGAGTGTCAAACAGTCACAGCCCTTAAGGCCAAACAAAATGCCAGACACACTTGTCATTGGTGATTCCATAGTCAGACACACTGGCGTCCCGCTCACCAGACTGAGTAAGGAGAAGGTCACAGTAAGCTGCCTGTCGGGCGCTAGAATCCGCCACATAACGCAAGCACTCAGGTCTCTCAACATCAGGTACAAGTACGACTCAGTCATTGTCCACGCTGGTGTCAACGACCTGAGATGTACCTCCTTGGACTACATGAAAAGGGACATCGAGGAGCTCTCTGATTATGTAGCCCAGGCAGGTATGACCCTGACCTTGAGCAGTATCCTACCTTCACCTAGAATGATGCCACAATACAGTGATAAGATGATCAGCTTTAATAATTTGCTTAAATTCTGGTGTCATTCAAAGGGGATCCAATGTCTGTCTGCCTGGGATGACATGCTGGACAAGCCACGCTGCTTCGAGGGACGGCTTGCACCTGTCACCCTGGGCTTCCGGATATTGGCAAAGGCTCTTGCCACCCCATAGTGCCTTTTTAGGCAAGGCTCAAATTCTAAACCTACCACCCTAGAACACCAAAAGGAAAAAACTAAGGGTAATGCTGCTCAATGCCAGAAGTCTCAATCTCAAGATGCACGCACTCGAGGCCCTTCTCTATATGGAGAACATCGATGTCTGTGCTGTGACAGAAACCTGGTTCAAGGCTCCTGAGAGCACCCCAGCACTAACAGGTTTCACCTCATATCATGCGTTCCGGCCCCAAAATCCGGACAACACCAAGAAAGGAGGGGTGTCCATATTCATAAAGGACACCCACACCTCAAGGTTGGTGGCAACGCACGATGCATCGGAGACCATCCAGGTGCAATTAACCATAGGCAAGACTGCTCTGCAATTTGTAGCATGTTACAGGCCACCCTCTCAAACTCAGGAACCTCACATGGCCTTCCTGAAAACATTGGAAGGGATAAATGTATCTCCAAACACCATCATACTAGGTGACTTCAACTACCCTAATATAGACTGGGAACACTACTCAAGCCCGAACACTCTAACCCAAAGATTCCTGGAGTTCATAAACTCAAATACCATGGAACAACTAGTCACCATCCCCACAAGAGGTGAAAACATACTTGATCTCATCATCACGAACATGGGATCAAAATGTTCAACACTAGAAGTATACCCCTCACTGGTGAGATCAGATCATAAACTAATCTCGCTGGAGGTCCTCATCCCGCCCCCACCTGAAACAAAAAAGACCACAGTGAAAAACTTCTCAAAAGCCGATTTCACACTTCTAAAACTAGTGTGGTCTCCTTTAAGGCCCCTGAGCCAGTGGTAAACATTACTCAAACCGCTGAATCACTTACAAATGCCTTCTACCAGCACCTACAGGACTGCATGGATCAGGCAATCCCAAACAAAACTAAGACTCTCTGTACCAAAGGCAAGCGTCCAGTCTGGTGGACCCCAGCCATAAACAAGCTCTACAACAAAAGGAGGAAGCTACTACAAGATAGAGCAAAATCCTTGAAAGGTAAGACACCTTTGATCATTATAAGTAAAAAACTAAGAGCTCTCATAAAATCATCCAAGGCAAATTTTGAGAGAAAAATCGCCAAGGACTCTAAAGACAATCATAAGGCCTTCTTTAGCTATGTTAGAAACCTAGGAGGAAACTCCCAGATATGCTCAGAATTAGTTCAAAATGATGTGAAAATTACTGAACCTACACACATTGCTAACATACTGGCTGACAGGTTCAGTGCAAACTTCTCCCCCCCCCTCCCCCCCAAAAGGAGAGATATCTATTCCAGAGGATTGTAGCCCCCCAAACATCTCCAACGCCCAGGTGAGAACTGCCCTCACTAAGGCAAAAACACAGCATCCATGGGACCGGATGGTGTCCCCGGCTGTGTGCTTCATGAACTCAACGAGGAATTAAACCCACAGTTAGGACAGCTGTTTAATCTTAGCCTCACCTCAGGATACGTACCCAAGGAGTGGCGCACGGCGACTGTGGTCCCACTTCATAAGGGCGGTGCCTCCACCGACCCTGGAAATTACCGCCCCATTAGCTTGACAAGCCTTATCTGCAAAGCCATGGAGAGGATCATAATGGAACTCATAAATAAAGACATAGGGAACTTGCAGACTTTGGATCCAACCCTGTTTGGCTTTGTCAAAGGCAGATCCTGCCTCTTAAACTTGGTTGACTTTTTCGAGACAGTCACCAAGGCCATTGATGAGGAAAGGCAGTCCATACAGCCTACCTCGACCTGGCAAAGGCCTTGACACAATACCCCACTCAGGTATCATCGAAAAACTCATCAGCTTGAATGTAAACCCATACATCACAAGATGGGTTGCAAACTGGCTAAGCGACAGAACCCACAGGGTCAGAGTTGCTGGAGCCATGTCAGACTCAAAGCCTGTCACAAGTGGTGTCCCACAGGGCTCAGTCCTGGGTCCACTCTTGTTCGGCATCTACTTTTCTGAAGTACAAGCAAACACAGGAGGGTTATGGCTGACAAAGTTTGCAGATGACTGCAAACTGGGCGCCATAGTCGAAAACACATCTGACACAGATATCCTCCAGAAGGGCCTCACAGAAACGGATAACTGGTGCCAGAGCCATGGCCTGAAGTTAAACGCCAAAAAATGCATAGTCATACCCTTCTGGAAAAACAAGGTTACCCCTAGCTACCATATAGATGGCAATCCACTGAGCACAGAAAAAGTCATCAGGGATCTGGGGACCCAAGTTGACAGTAGCCTTTCGTTTGACACTCATGTTGCTAAAGTAGTTAGGAAAACCTTCTATATCGCCCACCTGATCATGAAGGGATTCAAATCTAGATCAAGGGAGGTCATTGTCCCCCTGTACTCATCACTCATTAGACCTATGATTGAGTACAATGCCCCGTTCGGAATGTATCTGACCAGACACCTGATGCAGCTTGAAAGGCCCCAAAAGTTCCTCACCAAAAGGATAAAGGGTCTCAAAAATATGTCTTATGCTGCCCGACTGAAAGAACTCCAGCTCTATTCAGTCTCATACCGCTTGCTCAGAGGTGACCTGTGCCTGACATATAAGGCCATGTCAAACCCAGATTTGATGAATATGCTTCACCTCAAAAATCTAGATCCCTCAGAACCACAAGGCGGAGACTTAAACCTTGACACGGTTATAAATAGAACGTGCTGGAGGGACAGATTCATCACCCAGAGACTCCCTATGCTGTGGAACAAAATCCCGGTACATGTGAGGCAGAGCACCTCGCTGGCCTTGTTCAAGAGGAATCTTGACCAATGGATGGGAGATCGCAGATATACCCCAGGGATTACTTCAGTGTCACTGCTTGACAGAGGCACAGAAAAATGATAGGCATAGTTTTTATTCAAACTAAAGGGGTGGCGAAAGCCACATAACTATGGGCTAGGCTTATAAATGCCCTTGGGCAGATAGCCTAGTATGAACCTATGAACCTATGAACAATTGGCATTCTGTTTAGTTTACGGGTAAAGCCTGCAGAGATGACTGGAAGTCTCCAAGTGTAATGAGCTTCTTAAAATAATGTAATCCTGTCCTTTATAACAAATACTTTCATATGCATTTCAATACCCAAGGCTTATATATTATCTAGTTAAGTACTCTCTACATGGCAACAACAGAAAGGCTTTCAATGTTGGCAATTCTTTAACAGTATGCTTATTAAAGCTTACTTGCATCTTATGCTCTCAGCCAAGCTTACCTGATGGCCATTAAAGTATTGCTACTTAAACAAAGAGCAATAGGCACTTTGAGTAATAAGCATAAATCAACAGTACAAAAAATATGACAGAAACCAGACCATTCTGCAAAAATCAAGGACAGATGAAAAGCCACACTAGTACTTGTGTCTACCTTGGATGGGGGGGGGGGGTACTCTGCACATTTACACTGCATAACTACTGCTTGCCCTGCTTCGACACATCCAAAGTCACTACATGGGGGAGTGGGGTGCAACAAGTATGTCACAATTTGAAATGTCTCTGGCTGACTGTGATGGCCCTGATACATTTGTCATACCTCGCAACCTCAGATCAAGAAATCTGGACAAAGCCATACATAGAAGTGGGACAAAGGCCCAAAAATAAGGACAATTTGTAAATAATGCTCTTATAAACTTAGAAAGATAATAGAATATGTCTTGCATTAGTATGAATTTTCTGAATGGCATGAAATCTGAAACTCAAATGTCTGTCATTATTTTCTAACTTCAGTCTTTAATGATTTATCACTAATTTGCCAAATAAAACACAATTTTATGAAAAATGGACCAAAAATATAAAATAGCCACACAATACAGCTGGGAACCTATCAAAGAAGGGGCACTTTAATATTAGTACTGCTAACTTGAGCAGCTGACAAAATAAAATAATCTGCATGCATTTCTGAAATAAAAGTAATCTATAACTCTGATTATTACAGTTATATTTCTTAATTGTAAACCCTCCATGTTTTCTTCCAAAATTGCTATTTTGCGGAGGGATTATTAGGGGGAAGAGCAACATTTTGAGCCAAAATCAGGGACAGTTGAGAGGTTTGGCTATGCCTAATTCTATAAAGCAATTTATTTGCATGTACCTCTCAACCTGTTAATGCAATAAATCTGGACAAGGCCAAATATATTGAGGGAACATATAAACAGTACTAAAATTGCTCTTGTATAAACTGAGACAGTTGATAGAACAGGTCTTACTTTAGCATGCATTTTTCTGAAGGTTATGAAGTCTGAAACTCAGTGTGTCATTATTTAGTGACTTAATTTCTAAATGATTTGCCAGAAAAACCCCAAATGTTATAAGGAACAAACCAACAATAAGCAAAAATCTATTCATTCTTTGAAAATCTGGAAAGTTGGGAGGTATAGCTCAGCTGGGGTTGTCTTTAAGTTTGCCGCCCTTCCCCCTCACAAAATCATGGTCGAATGGAGCCTCCCCCTGCAGCCATTCCAATGATCCATTACTTGGCTATTTCACTCCATTTACCATAAACACTAATGTGCATACTGATTTACTTCTATGATGATTTGGACTTCATTTGAAAGTTTTATTTTGCATTTTACAGTACAAACACTAAGACATCTGCTAAACAAACTTAGCATTAAAACTTCTCTGCCCTTGAAACTCACATTTGTTAAAACAGCATTGAAACCCACATTCAAAGAAAATACATTTTACCAGTGGCAGATAAAGATTAATTCTGGGCTGTTTTCAAATCATAGGCCCCTTGCATATGAAACATGCATGTGCTCTTTGATACACCTTCCTATTGTTTTGAACATTTTTCCAGTAAACAATGAAACAAAACGCATGCACCAATAATGACAAAACTGCCCAATTCAGAACATCTTTCCAGTAAACAATGAAATAAAATGCATGCACCCATAATGACAAAACTGCCCAGTTTAGAACATTTCCATCATAAAAGTCTACTCAAACTTCTACAGTCCAACATTATCAGTAAATATGCACAATTCTACAGTCCACCATTATCAGTAAATATGCGCAATTCTGCAGTCCACCATTATCAGTAAATATGCACAATTCTACAGACCACCATTATCAGTAACTATGCACAATCTCTGAAGAAGTATGATAAGCTAGTAATATTGCAATAGGAAATGGATGGCAAACTGATAACAGGCTCATAGTTAGTATCTTAACTTTTTCAGTATGGCAGCATCCACCCCTTGTGGGAGTAGAACCAACAACCTTCTGCATCAAAAGCAAGTACAAAACCTGCTGTGCTATTAACAATGCAAGCTGACTTAGCATAAGCAGCACTAAACTTCTCTTCCCCTGCAGCTCTCAGCTCCTTGAAAAATCTACTCAATACTCAACTGCATCTCAACTTCGCAGCACAGGAAATCTGGAAAAAGCCAAATTTATTGGGGGGGGTCAAAAGCCCAAAAACCAGGGACACATTATACATTGCTAGTATAATCTTAGAAAGTTGCTAGAATAAAATGCTGTGTTACCACCATACATTTTACTGCCAAGGTCCCTGTGCAAAAGAGTCATAGCAACATACCAATACGCTAAATCAGCTGCTTTGTGAAAGAGAGGAAGACTGAAAATTAAATGGCTATCATTTAATGAATTCAGTTCTCACCATAGCTGTCAACCTCTTAGCACAAAACACCTGGACAAACCCAGTAATGAGGGAATACAACCCTCAAACATATTCAGTGAATTCAGTTCTTGCCATAGCTGTCAACCTTAGCACAAAAAATCTGGACAAAGCCAATAATGGGGTAATACAGTCCAAAAAATAAGGACAGATTTCAAATATTCATCTTATAAACTTAGAAAATTGCTAAAATAAAAGGTTGTGTTACTATGTATTTTCTGAAGAATATGAAGTCTGAAATTCAAATGCCTGTCAGTTTTATCAGTTCTTGCCATAGCTGTCAACCTTAGCACAAAAAATCTGGACAAAGCCAATAATGGGGTAATACAGTCCAAAAAATAAGGACAGATTTCAAATATTCATCTTATAAACTTAGAAAATTGCTAAAATAAAAGGTTGTGTTACTATGTATTTTCTGAAGAATATGAAGTCTGAAATTCAAATGCCTGTCAGTTTTACTTATGACGGAACAAAAACAATTTTCAGCAGAGGCCCAGGGAGAAATACTGCAGACATATGTCATTGTAAAATGGCAGGACACCAGAGCAAATCCACACAAACACAGGGATGAGATGCAGACTCCACACAGAAGGCACCCCAGCCAAGAATCAAACCAGAAAACCTATAGCAGTGAGGCAACAATGCTACCACTACACCATCAAATATGTAAGGAATTAAACATTTAGAAACCTGAAGTCTGAAATTCAAATGCCTGTCAATTTTATTTAACATTTGTTAATCAGGACAGTCTGACTTGGAACAAAAAAACAATTTTCAGCAGAGGCCCAGGAAGAAATCATGCAGGCATGTCTTTGTAACATGGGAGGACACAAAAGCAAACCCACACAAACACAGGGAGAAGATGCAGACCCCATACAGAAGGCACCCCAGACAAGAATCAAACCTGAGAACCTGCAGCTGTGAGACAACAATGCTACCACTGCACCATCAAATAGCAAGCATTGCAGCATTTAGAAACCACAGATATTATGAGGAACAGATCAGATCAAATATGAGGCAAAAATCTGCAAATTTTTTACAAATGGTGGTAGGTAGGGAATTCAGGTCCTTAACACCTGCATACAAGGTACAGGTTTCAAGCCTGAGGTATTCCCTGCCACACCACCATGAGCTTATTCTAGCCACCAGTATATAGTAACTGGGGCATTACACACACACACACCACACACACACACACACACACACACACACACACACACACACACACACACACACACACACACCAATCCCTTCGTGCTATTAACTCCATACCTGCCCACGCATCTCCGTCCATTGGAGAATCAAATCCACCACGCGAGATCTTCCCCCGACGAGACTCCAGACTGCCGACGTTGCAGTCCAACTTTGATCCATTTCCTGCAACAGTCTATGCAGTTACAACTGCATAGACTTCTGGGATGTCTGTTCTGAAGTGTTTCCTAATCCGGACTGCTGCTGAGACAGTCTGCGCATGCTCCAGACTGTCTCAGCAGCAGTCCGGACTAGTGCTCATGCGTGAAAGTCCGTGAATTTTTTTCTTTTTCTTTTTTATCTTTATTTTCTTTTTTTTATTTTATTTTTTACAGCTGGGGGGGTCTGCAGTCCAGCAGTCCAATAGCACGGGCCACCCCTGGTCAAATGGGGTCCTAAGCAGCATAATGGATAAGGGCCCTGACAGCCATCCCTTGCCCACCATTCTAGTCACCCATTACTTGGCCACCTCTCCCTAGATACCATAAACACTGTTCAAACCTGTGAGTTTGCACCTATTTTCTTCTTTACTTCTACAATGATTACAGACATTTGGATTTAATTCAAAACTTTAATTTCAAATTGTATAGCACAAAAACCATTTGTTAAACAAAATAATGCAGTCTCAGAATGAAAACAGACTTAGCATGAGCAGCAACAAACTTCTGTACCCCTGAAACTCACATTCGTTGAAACTTACATTCAAAGAAAATGCATCTGGCCAGTGGCAGATTAAGTGTACCTTTGAGCTGTTATCAAACCATGAGCCCCTTGCACACATTTTTAGGGCCATATATACAGTTCGTGTTATTTGATTTACCCTCCTGATAGTATTAAATTATACTCCTTGTTTAATTCAGCACCACTTGATAGTGTATTTTACATTTTTCAGTAAGCAATAAAATAAAACATATGAACCAATAACAACAAAACTAACCATTTCAGAACATTTCAGCTATAGAAAGACCACGCAAATCGCTAAATCCACCAATATCAGTCAACATGCACAATCCCTGCAGAAGTAAAAATCATCTGAAAATTTTCACATTAAAGAGAACTGTAACTAACGAAGAGGCTGCTGCCATCAAACAACTCTGAATTTTAGTGTTTCATCTATAAATTCAGTGCCTCCTGCCCTTGAAGAATAAATTGTTTATGTTACATTGAAAAATTGCTGTGCTGGTGATACGCAATAGGGAATGGCTGGTAAAAAAATGCTGTGCTGCTGAACCAACAGGAAGTGGCTAGATATCTCATCCAAAGGAAGATATATTCAGCAGTGCAGCACTGCCCCCCTTATGCTGCAGAGTGTTGTCAGCAATTGATTTACCTACTGTGTGACTAGAACCCACAGCTTTCTGCACCAAAAGTGAGCATGCTACCTGTTACACCACTGATACTAAGCAGCACAGCTCACAAACTCTGACTGACATTGTCAGACTTTAATCCTCACTCCTAAGTGATCTACAAACACACACACACACACACACACACACACACACACACACACACACACACACACACACACAAAAACAGAAAGAAAATGAAAGCAGATCTGGTAAGGCACTTGCCTGCTCTTAATAATTAAAGGTTCGGAGTTTGACTCTGGGCAAAGTCACTTAACTAGACAATGCCCTTAACTGGGGTGTTACACACACACACACACACACACACACACACACACACACACACACACACACACACACACACACACACATGTTTGCTCTTCAAATAAAAACTGAGGCTTTGCTCCTGCAATGCCATTTGACATGAATTGCTATATCAGTAGAGTCACCTTAAATCTCATGCAAAGTTTGATGTCAAGATGTAACAGTGAGGTTTCTAGGGCTTACAGAAGTTCTCTCATTTCAGGAGAACTTCTGCAAGGTGCTAATCCTAGCCATGTTCCTTTAGAATTACCAAAAGTTATTTAATGAAGCTTTACTTTCATATTTTATAGTGAACTAAGCCAACACAGGCCCCAGGCAACTGCATATCTCTCAACCTGGAAACATCAAATATCTGGACAAAGGCCCATGAAAACTAGGTAAAACTGGCCAAAAATCAGGACGCTGATTACATAACATTTGCATTAATCTTGTAACTCCAACCACTCCAATGGAATTGTGGGATTTGTGGGATACCAACATGAGGATTGAAGTCACTAAATAATAAAAAATAATGGTAGACATTTGAATTTCTGACTTTATATCTCTCAGATAATACAGCAAAACCTGTTATTCTAACAACTATCTGAGTTTACAGGAGCAATATTTAAAAGCTGCCCCTGTTTTGGGGCCTTTGTCACATCATTATTTTTGTCTTTGTCCAGATTTCTTGCTCTGAGAAATTCAGAGTGAGAGGTATGATCAAATGTCAACAAATAAATAAATATCAAAAACTATACTGTAACTCTATCATTTTACTTCCTCATATTTGATATAAGAATAGTACAAGTGGCAAAAGGAGTGACACTAGGTGTAGTAGCTAGCTGTACTGGCACACTAATACAAAGTACTAGGCAGAAATTATGAAGGAAGGTAAAAGCTATGCCAAAAAAGGCAAGTGCCCTACGAGGTTTAAAGAAATCTATAATTCTGTCACTTAAATACCTCAGTGTGGTATGAAACAACAAGCACTCTTACAACAGTGAGTCTTTATTTTAGCAAAGAAGTAAATAGCCTTCAGGCCATTGCAATTTGTTGCAAAATCTCAAGTTTCTGCAATATAACTGTGTGTGTGTGTGTGTGTGTGTGTGTGTGTGTGTGTGTGTGTGTGTGTGTGTGTGTGTGTGTGTGTGTGTGTGTGTGTCTGTGAAAAGCTTTTTAAAGGTGATGGTGAAGAACAAATTCCAGTAACCTGCTACTTTAAGTTAATAATACAATTTGACCTCTTTCTTTTACAATAAGATGGAGTAGTTCACTTCAGAATAGAACAGGCCTAAATATAACTAAATATAAAATTATATTTAGTTAGCATCAGAAATCCTACAAAGCTTTATGACGGTCCTTAAAAACTGACATTCACTGATGTAATCAATACCGAACTGTATCTAACTCCAATTACAGTCATACCTTATTTAATGCCTTGTCAAAATTTCACCCATTGATAAAAGATGTAAAAATTTGTCTGATAGCCTTGGTGGATAATGAACCCATACTTTCTTAAAAGTTATGCAATTTTGATTCACGTCTTGTTGTTCTATGTGTCAATTAATTACTCCACCTTTAAAATATACACTCTTAGTCATTTGTTTCCATGTATTATTTCAGTCTTGACCTTTCTAAAGCTGTTTCAGTCCTCCTCATACCTAAACTCTCCAGATTTTCACCTTATATTTTTCATCAGTTTCTCATAAAATTATGGTTTTCTGGCAAATCATTGCAAACTGAAATCAAAAAATAACAGTAGCCATTTGAGTTTCAAATTTCATATCTTTCAGAGAATTCATACTAATGCAAAACCAAGTTATTCTATCAACTTTCTAAATTTGTAACAGCAATATTTAAAAATCTTGCCTACTTTTGGCTCTTTGTCCCCCCCCCCCCCATTATTTGAGGATTTTACCAGACATTTTGCTGTAAGAGGTTGAGAAGTATGGAGTCCATTTTTACCTCAAACCTTCGGTAATCTGCTGCAAACCAATCATACGGGTGGGCATTTAACATTCATCGCGTGAGGATTAATCGTCATCACTTAGCAACAGCCAATTGACATCTTGACACAGTAAGACTCGCTCAACAGGTTCTAATTCTTGAGTACAGCATCTGGTCCCAACTACTGCTGAGAGAAAACACTTATCAAGCTGTATTTTATGGTTTCTGTTTCATAAACACACAAATGCGATCACCTCTTTTATCTATTCTTGTTGAAACAAATGCATCCCACAAGACAAGTTTATGCAGACTATGGGAACATTCCAGCTTTCGAATCATGACTTTGAAGTAGTTTCTTTAAATTATTGTTTAGTGTTTAACATTATCCTTAGGATCACACTGCCTTAGTATGTTGACTTTTTTTACTCTCCCTTCTTCTAGAATAACAAGCACTTAAATAATATTTATTTGCTAGTTTAATAGCATCAAATCCTCAAGCAGTCATTCCATCTATCAGATTAAATCTAAGTGTTTGCATGAATTCTTTGCATCATCTTCAGCTGGAAGCTATACAAAAATGTATTAAATCGCTGTTTGACACTTAATGGCATTAACATTGTCACAGTCTGCTTTATAGTAATTAGTCATGGTCCAGTAAAACAGATACAGTTTATACAAACATTGTAATGAAAATATTTTAATACAGCCTTAGACTATACAGACGAGACATTGTTTAACGTATTTAATATAAAATAATGGATGAACTTTAGAAAGTATTATAAGTTTTAACTAACTGACCAAACTTTTAAACTGACTGTAATTTTTGCAATGACTCATGTTTTAGCAACATGTCTTGCATTATCTGGAAAGGCAAAACTCATACTCCAAACTTTGCACTAGTTATCAGGGACAGTATGTGGCATTGCTTTTCCAGAAAATTGTGAGGGACATTATTTTATTGGAACTCCCAATTCAAATTACTGTTCATTGCTCTGCTCTGTATTTTCTTTCTTCATTTCTTTTCTACAAATGAAGTTTAATTACAAATATGTCAGGAAATAGAGGTATTTTTTCTACTTTGTCAAACCTCCTCTGACAGTCATAAGATCTCTTTGGGGAAATGCAGTGGATCCAAGAACTGTATCCATCCCACATAGCTCTAATGATTGTGTTTCTGCCCAGAGTTGTAACAGTAGCATAACATATAAACATAAACATGAATCTGGAGTGGCTGATTCAAGATGAAGTAATATTTATATTATGTGACATGAGCATGCACCACTGTTAAATAGGGATCATATTATGTCAAAAAGTGTTATTTATTTATTTTTAATACTGTCTCCAACTATTGTCAAATGGCATTGAAACTTAATTCTACTGTATTGAATATAAAAGTGATGTAGCAAAAAAAAAGGAAACTACAATGCCCCAAGTTTGCCTCAGTGGCAATAAAAATCTGAAAAAAAAAAAAAATCAGGATTTGAAGGGGCTACTCAGGAATTCATGGCACACAATTATTTTGCCCTCAAAACCGGGAAATACCAAGGAACTCAGTACAGTTGAGAGGTATGCCTAAGTCATCTATTGCTAGATCCAGCAAAGGGCAGAGCACAGAGCTCTGAAGGACTCCTCTAGTGACCAGCATATTTATGCAGATTGTCTCTCCCATCCTAAATTCCTGGGTCCTATCTGAGAAACAGCCAGCTATCCAACAGGTAACATAGGGATTTATGTCTATATCTGTGACTTTGTTTACAATGCCCAAGAAGGGTGTTCTATCAAATGCCTTAGCCAGGTCAAGGTAGGTGGTACGTACTATTTTGCTATCATCCATTGCTTTGGTGGCCTTCTCAAAGAAGTCCACCAGGAGGAGAAGTAGGCATGATCTGCCCTTGCTGAAACCAAACTGGATTGGATCCAGTATTTGAAGTGTTTCTATGTCCTTATTAATCATTTCCATGGTAATTATTTCCATGGCTTTGCATATGAAACTAGTCAGTTTTATAGGTCTGTAGTTCCCAGAGTGAATTGATGGTCCGCCATAGTGCAGAGGGATGACAGTTGCAGTTGTCTATTCTTGTGGCACAAGGCCTGTTTGGAGGCTCTGGTTAAATACTGATCACAATAGGTCATGTTTCAGGCTACATAGGAGCATTCTGGGATATTGTCATTGCCCACTGATGCAGTGTTTTTGGCTTTAGAGAGAATATCTGGGACTTGCTCCCTAGTAATAGTTTAGGGAGATTTATTCAATGGCATTTCCTGCGGGCTGGCTGGCAAAGACAAGATGGCAAAAACTGGAGCAGAATTTATCGGCCAGCAGATTTGATGTATCTTCCTTCTTTGTAAAGGTGGCTCCATTTACAATCAGTTCTGCACACTGCTGTTTTGAATTTAAATAAAGAAAGCCTTTTTGTTGTAATTTACCTGGGAGGCTGTCTTTACCTCAAATTTGGCTTTAGTAGACAATTAGTAGTTGTTTACTTAGATTGATGAGAGTGTTTTTATCGCATTGGGTGTAGTACTTCTTAATCTTGCTATGACTTTTTTCTTTCCTGTTTATGATTGGATTCCACCAGAGAGGTTTGCTCTGCTGTGTTCTCAGGGTTTGGGGAGACTGGCATTTTGACAGGTTAAAAGGTTATTTATATATCTATATATATATATATATATATATATATATATATATATATATATATATATAGTTCCCTATCAGAAGCCTGAAACACTATAAGCTTGAAAATCAAAATCCTGAAACCAAAAGCCTGAAAACTCAAAATCCCGAAAACCCAAAATCCTGAAACTCAAAATCCTGAAAACACAAATAATGCTAATATGTCAATATAAAGACACTAATATCTACCAACTGACCCTGACCCTAACCCTAACCCTAAGGTCCGTCACTATCGCACACTCACCTGACCCGCGCCCTAACCCTAACTCACTTAAACCGCCCCTAAACCCTCAGTTTTTGTCACTATTGCATACATGCCTAACCTGTGCCCTAACCCTAACTCACTTAAACCGCCCCTAACCCTAACATAAAACCAACCGCACACTTACCTGAACCCAACGCATGACCTAACACCACAGGGCTAACAATAGCAAAGCCACAATGATGTCAGCATGTCCATTTTGTGTTTTCAGGATTTTGAGTTTCAGGATTTTGGGTTTTCGGGATTTTGAGTTTTCAGGCTTTTGGTTTCAGGATTTTGATTTTCAAGCTTATAGTGTTTCAGGCTTCTGATAGGGAACCATATATATATATATATATATATATATATATATATATATATATATATATATACATATACAAACATATATAGAGAAATGTCAAGTTTGAGATTAAGTAAGTGTCAATTAGATGTTATGCAGATAATCACAGTAGACCTGTTCCTAACCCTTAACTTTTGTTTCAAAGACTGGTAATGTTGCATCATTTTTGGTGTGTAAATCTCAGCTAACTAGGAATCACTCCTTAAGCACTGGCTGAAAGGCCACTTTCTACATCTTAGCAATGTCACTTATTGCTGGTGTCTGTAGCACATCTTAGGGGTCACAACCTTAACAACCAGTGACCAACCTCCAGCCATAGTTCCTTTCTACCATCTTAAAGACTGGTGTCTGGAAAATGGACCATTTGACTCAGTGTTGTCTCATGCAGAAATCTTCACCAAATATTCTCAAAGAGATCCTTATTGCTTGTTTGGGTTTCTTAGCTCTGTCCAGCCATAATCTAATCTAGTGAATCTTACTCATTGGCATGCAATAATCAATTAGCAGCTCTTTTATAGCTTCTGAGTTTTCACAATCTGTCGCCTTATATCTAATGGCACAACCTGAAGATCAGTCATCAACCATCAATCCATGATTCTCCAATAGCAATCAGTAAGCAATATTTTGTTCAAACGCAGTATTTATTATGGATATCCATGATGTACACAAAGGTTGAATAATAACTCAACAGCCATATTCAGATCTGCTTCGCTATTCTTTTCCTTAATAATTCCCATGTGAGACCTGACATTTCTCAGGAACACTACAGAGCAGGTAGGTGGAACCTTCTTGAACATTTTATCCACATTTTATAAGAACGCTGAATACTTTATATGGTTGTTTGGTGCATCATAATAAACAACACTCAGTTTTCCTCTCTGTGACTTGCAACCATTTTGAATTAATCTTCTTTTTATAGTACAAAAAAGCAGAGGCAGATCCATCAGCCAGGAACTTGTGATTATCCCTACATCTACTTTCAGACTTTCAAGAGAAGTGGCTCTAAAAGAAGAGACCAGTCTTAATCTTCTTCTTCTTCTTCTTTCGGCTTTTCCCAGTTAGGGGGTTGCCACAGCGGATCACCGTCCGCTCATGATTGGCAGTGGAGTTTTACAGTGTCGAGTTGGCAGCCCGGCGCCCAACCTTCCACAGAAGGCACACACATGCACACACTCACACCTAGAGCCAATTTAGTGTGTCCAATCCACCTACAGTATGTCTTTGGGATGTGGGAGGAAACCGGAGCACCCGGAGGAAATCCACGCGACCACAGGGAGGACATGCAGACTCCGCACAGAAGGCACCCCAGCCGAGGATCGAACCGGAGAACTTCTTGCTGTGAAGTGGCAATGCTAACCGCTGCACCACCGTGGCCAGTCTTAATCAAGAAGTCTAATTCCAGTGACTGTTGTCTGTATAGAGGTGAGTCTGATTGCATTTAGTTTGTACTTTTCCACCTCTTGCATGAACTCAGGATCCTTCCAAGCCACCAAGGTCTGAATTCATATCCCTTAAGCTCAATTCCTTTGTCAGAACCTGGGTCATTGACTCTGCCCAACTCATACCTGTGATTTGACTGTCATTGCACCAATCCATACCCTTCATCTTGCAGGCAATGAGCCTGCAAGATAACCTGGATAGTCATCCTGGGTTAAGACAGTCAGGTTATGTGTGCTTGACCTGGCCATCAATGCTTCTCAGTAGACAGCACCACCACCATCCCTGGCATGAGGGCCAGTAACTTTAGCTTGGGCAAAGTCCTCTTTCTTTAGCATTAGTCTATCATGAAGGTCCTTTGTGGTCTTTTCTTTGTTTAGTGTCTTATCCTTGATCTGTTCACCAAGAATGACCATACCAGGGTAGAAGTATCCAGGCAACATAGTTCTGAGTTTCAATGAGATAAACAAGCCCCTCCATTCTAGAAACTAAGAATCTGTGAGGGGAATGCTTGATACAAGAATTCCTTATCACAGAAAATACAGAAGAACAGCCATTATGTTCCACATAAAACTGTAGAACTTAATCTGATTTATCTACCAGTTTGCTATTGTTTTCATCTTAACATATTTTATACAAATTGCATTTAACTGATCTTCGTTATCTTAATAAGGATATTTTCTTGGTAAATTCAGTATAGTGCAAGTTTTTCAAATAAATCTGAACCTCAAAATCATTGCTCTTCTCTCTGGAATGTATGTGTCTCTTGAAGGGTCTGTTACTTGCAATACCTATTAGTCTAAGGGCAATTAATTCATGTTAAACTGTTTGGTATTCTTTAAAAGTGCCATTGGATTTCTTGTTTAAACTTTACATTCAACATGATTTTCCTTCCTTGGACATAGTTGTATAAAAAATAGGAAATTAAATGTATTACTGTTTGCTCATATATGGCTAATATCTTGCAATGACTAATAAGCAACACTATTAACTATTTTGTACTTAGAAATTGTGACCCCATAACATACCTTCCCAGTTTTCTCAATAGTATGATAAAGGCTTAGACTCCTTCAAAATAAATAAATTTTACATCCTCTTATATACTGTTAAATAAAAATCACATGATCTGTCACCTGATTAAAACCAATTTACAAACCTATACAAAAACATTTAAAATGTAATAAATTGGTAGACCATATAGATTACTCAGAATGTACACAATGTTAAATTTCCAATCTGCTGTTTAAGTTATTAAGTTTATATAATCTATATTAAAAAAGAGTAGTTTTTGTTTAATTTAAACCAGACTCAGACTGCAAATATATTTATCTGTTTCTCTGGCTTCCATGTGGTATTTAAAACTCCCCCTTGATTGGTTCATGATCCAAAACTGAAAAATATTTTTTACATATCACACAGTCCTCGATATGTCTAAATAGAGCATTATTTTTGTCTTTTTGTTTAATATTGTTAATTGTTTTCTTTTATTCTTTCAGGAAGATTACAAATGGTCATTCCTATGTGAAAACATGAGCAGGCAGAACACATAGCTACATATGCCCCCTGATAGAATTATAGGTGTAATGGAATGGAATAGTCAAAGTTCTGTTCATAAATTCTAGATTTACAAAAGGCCCCTAACTAATATAATAGCAACCAACTCACCGCCCACATTTATAAATGGCTTTGGACTTATCATTCAAAGGTAAGTGACCTTTTCTGTTACCCTTTTGCAACAAGCTTTCAGTACAAATGATTCTTGGTCCTCAGCAACAGAAATGAATTTGGAATTACTCAACAGAATGTTCCATTTGTCAAACTGTAAATTATCTGATGTTAACACTATCTGTAGACAAGTCTAAACAAAAGGAATTTCTGCTTTGCTGGTTGACCACCATTACCTTTTAAAGTAATTTGTTCACTCAGAATCAGGGGAACTCTCTTTTTTGCCCTATTTTCCTGCAAATCTAAAAACTCAGATTTATATCCTTTTTTCGAACATCGAACATTTTAACTATAGTGTATACCTCTAAATTAAATTCTTGAATATCAATAATAAGCCTTGGCATTCAAATTAACTGCCCCTTGATATGTTTTCCTTCATGAATATAGGATGATTACTACCATGACATAGATATCTGTTTAAAAATGTGTTTTGATAAATTTTAATCTTAAGCCTCTTTGCAAGAATATCCATGTATAAATAAACATCTAAAAATTATATTTATCCCCTTGGTTCTAACAGAAAACTTAAAAAAATATAGTTTTGCTTAACAAACAAATGTATCTGTTAGAAAAATATGTATTAGTAATATGCATGCTTAGTGCATTCGAGGTTTAAAAGGGTTAATACATTTATTCTGTTCACACTGCATGAATCTGCACAAGCTACTAGAGACATTCCAATCCTGTTATGTCATGACAATATGCGCAGCTATGATCTGCTTATGCTATGGAAATTAACAGGAAAGCATTTGATTCCTGCTAATGTCATGAAAATAATAATAATAAGTGTTTCATTTCTACTAATGTCATGAGACTTAACAAAGAGTTATTGAATTTCTGCTTATGCCATGAGAAAGTACACAGCTGCTGAAGCTATTGATAATGAAAACAAAGGCTGCTTGAACGTATAAACCGTAGTCAGCATTACTTGTACCTAAGCTAGAAATGTACCTTGAATCTAGGTAAAATGTAACACATATATATTAGAACTGCACAATTGAAGAATAGAAAGTTTGTAGTGGGCTAAAAATAAGCCCCAACGCCAGGTTGTTTTTCTCAATTGTTTTTGTAAATCAACAATAATCCAGTCATGTCAGCAGGAAATCTAAGTAACATTTTCTATGTAATACATAGTGAGTTTTAAATCTGAACATGTCAGCAGGAAATCTAAGTAGCATTTTCTGTAGAGTAATACAGAAAGCTGTGTCTAACTACGTCAACAATAGAAAAGTAACATTTCATAGAACTGTATAAAAGTAGCATACTGCTCACTAATAATTTAGACAAATCCTGTATCTGCATGTTTTGTCTCCTTGCTGCAAGTAATAAAGGGTGCCATACTTGAACCTTACGTGAATTGGTCTTTGAAGTTTTTTCCTTTGACAGATTGGTCCTTCGGACCGGAACCCTCTCTTTGCCTCAGATCAGACGGGCCAGGTAGTTGAAACCATACGGGGAAGAAACCAAATCGGTTCTTCTTATTTGAAAATCACTCCGAATGAATTGTCATACAAAAGAGGCCAGCCACTTTCTGATCTGCGACTGAAGGACGGGTCTCCGAATTGCTGATCAATCACGTAGGCTCAGGTAAGGTGAATCTACTTTTTTCTGTTTTCTGTTTTAGATCAGGGACTAGATTTGTATTGTTTTTGTCAAGACTGTATGTTATTTATTTATTTTATTTTATTTTATTTTATTTTACATTTGTTTACCGGGTTAGTCTGACTGGATACATATCCCTTTTCAGCAGAGACCCGGGGAGAAAAGCTCCACAATTAAATAGAACAAACAATACATAGTCTAAGATCAGAAACATTCAAAATACAGATAGATGGAATACAAGTATATTCTATTAAATTCCACAATTACAATGCTGAGTAGATAACCAAATATTTAGATAGGTTGAGAAGTAAAGAGGTTTGCGCTTTTAAGCACAAGGGAGAAGGCTATATCTACATAGACAAGTCGAATCTATGGTTATAGGAGAGGGCAGTCAAGGAGAAGAGGACGTGTATAGAGAATAAGTTTAAGTGAAACCAGTGAGATTTGGGTGAGGAAGTCCTATAGATGATAAAGAGTGGGTTGTAGGGAGCTATAGGGTTAGTCAGGATTGTCACAAGGGCATAGCCAGTGTGCCTTAAGAAATGACTTAAGACTAGTTTTAAAATGGCTGAGTGAGGTTGTTAGTCTAAGGTTATTGGGAAGGGAATTCCATAGCCTTCCAATAGAATTGGCATAAAGAGCATCACCTCCCAAGTTATTTGATTTCATGGTTTGTACCAGGACACTGTTAGAAGATCGGAGGCAGTTAAGGTTGGAGTAAGGGGTCAGGAGTTTGTTCAGAGAGGGTATTTTTTCTGGTTCCTTAATTATTTTAAATGCTTCCGTAAGTTGGTTAAATTTTAGAAGATTAGGTAATTCTAACCATTCAAGCTTCTTTAGGTTGAGACAGTGATGAGTACAGTAAGGAGACCCGGTCACAAATTTAGCGATATGGTTATAAGCAACTGAGAGTTTGTTGAGCTCATTTTTATTGAGGAAGGATAGGACTGGGGAAGCATACAGTAGAGTGGAAAGAAGGTGAGTTCGCGCTATAGTTAATTTGGTATAAGGAGTTAGAAAGTTCTTAATTCTGTACATAGAACCTAGTTTCTTATTAACTGTCTTAATAGTTTGAGTAATGTGAACATCAAATTTAAGCTTGTGATCAATAGTAACACCTAGTAGTTTAGTGTTGGTGACAGGTTCAATGATGGTGCCATTAATGGATTGAACATGAAAGATCTTATTATTAGAATGAGGCGGTATTGGCCTGAGGGATTCCTGTGGTGGGAAGGTTAGAAGTAGCTTAGTTTTTATGGGATTCAGTATGAGTTTCCGTTCTGAAAACCATTTTTCCACTGCCGTGAAGCAGTGTTGGGTGGCTATTTGGAGATTATGGAGGGAGACATCAGAACAAATCAGGGTGGAGTCATCTGCATATTGGATGCAGGTGGCTTTGGGGATGACTGAATGGAGGTCGTTTATGAATACAGAGAAGAGAAGGGGACCAAGTATAGAGCCTTGGGAACTCCTATGGTATTTGGTAGCAAGAGGGATAGTTTGCTTTGCCACTGGACTGCTTGTTGTCTACCAGAAAGGTAAGCATCAAACCACCGTGAGGGCTAGGTTATCAAGGTGAAGGGATTTAAGGGTGTGGCACAATAGTTGGTGATTGACCATGTCAAAGGCTTTGACAAGTCAAGAAAGAGAGCAGAAGTTATAAATTTGTTGTTCGATTGTTATTTACTGAATCCACAAAGGAAAGGAGGGCAGTGGTAGTGCTATGATGGGGCGAAACCCATGTTGGGTTTTAGAGAGAAGATTGTTAAGAGTAAGGTAGTGTAGGAGTTGCTTGTGAGCACACCTTTCCATAATTTTTGCTATGGGTGACAAAATTGCTATAGGTCTATAGTTCGATGTTTCCGTAGAGCGGCCTCCTTTGTGAAGTGGGATGACATATGATATTTTCCAGATTGAGGGGATGGTGGCCTCTGTAATGGTTCTATTAATCAGGATTGAGATGGGATAGGCTATAACATCAGCTGCTAACTGTAGGTATTCGGCTGGGAGACGATCAGCCGATAGGGTGGATGGTTTGAGTTTCTTTAATAGAGTTCTAATATAGGAGGTGGAAATAGGTTGAAGACTAAAGGCAGGTAGATTTTTACCAATAGGACTGGCTAAGGAGGTGGAAGTAGTAGGTAACTGACTGGCTAGTGCCTGAACGGTCTCAGTGAAGAAGGAGTTAAATGAGTTAGCTATTACTTCAGGATCTTTACCTATAAGTTTTCAGGGTAGGGGTAGTTGATTTCCCAGAATAACGAAGGTTATTAAAACATGACCAAAACTTCTTTGGGTTATTTTGGTGTTTGTCTTGGAGATGACAGAAGTAATTCTTTTTATCCCGGGTAGTATCTGTTTTTGTAGAATTTCTGAGATGCTGAAATTTGATACGATCTAGGGGTTCTTTGGTGGTACGCCATTTTAACCAGGCCTGGTCTCTGAGCTTAATTTTAGATCTGGTTTCTTTAGTTAGCCAAGGTGTAGTTTGGACTTTGGCTCTGATGGATCGGTTGGGTGCATGAGAGTCCAGTATATTTAGGAATGTATCATTAAAGTATGTAACACTCTCATCTATGGGGAGTGTTTTTAGCATGGACCAGTTACAGGATTTAAGTTCTGCTAGGAATTGTTCAAGAACAAATTTCTTCTTGTTTCTAACTACTTTATATATGGGAAGGTTTGTTCATCAATTTATGCTTTATGATGAAGGTGGTAAGGTGGTCACTAAGATCATTGGGGAGGGTACCCGTGGTATAATTAGGTGTGTCTTTATTTGTAAGAATCCAGTCGATAATACTTTCTTTTTGTTGAGAGTTACCTATTCTAGTGGGAGATATTATATTTTGGGAGAAACCATATAGGTTGATGGGCAGGTGTTACATCTGGTCAGAGTATTGGGACCAGTCAAGGTTAAAGTCTCCTAGGACAATTGTTTCCTGGGGGTAGTTTGAGGTAAGCCAGCTTAGTGTGAGCTCCACGGTTTCTAAATTTTTCCCTGGTGGGATATAGACTACAATTAGATTGATACACTTTTGGTTATTTAGGCATATTTTTAGGGCAATTAGTTCGATATTAGAGACCTTGGGGGGTTGTGTTGGGTTCATAATGATATTCAGTGTATTTCTAAACATTACTGCTATACCGCCACCATTTTTTTTCTCTCGATCAACCCTAAGTATGTTGTAGCTAGGTGGAAGAATTTCTTCATCCTTAGTGGATGGTTTGAGCCATGTTTCAGATAGACACATGATGTCTGGGAGATGTGTGGCTATCATAGCGTGTAGATTATGTATCTTGTTATTTATACTTCTTAGGTTAAGATGGAAGATGAGGAGAGAGCTAGAGGATCTATGAGTTAACATAGGGGTGACGGGGTCTAAGACTGTGGATGGGCCTGGGTTAGGGTGAATATCTCCATCTTTAGTAATACTTGCTTTGTTACAAGTCAGGGACAGAAAAGATTACTGTCTTGTCATAGATCAGGAGAAACAGAATAGGTAGGCAGTCATTCTACAGAGACTATAACAAAATCCGTGGTACCACGTTAAAAATAAGAGAAGTTACATAACAATAAAAGGGTAGAACAAAATGGGTAATAATTGCACAAAAAGACCCCAAAATCCGCCGTTAACCAAAGACGCAAAATACATGCAGTTGCAGCACGCTGACAATATTAAATATCATTCAAAATGGGTTAATAAATATGAATTCGACGGAAAATTAGAAAAATCCTCGCTTATCAAACTTGTCAAACAGCTTAAAACCGATTCCAAAGGTCGGGTAAAAAAGCATCATAGATTTGGAATTCCTCAGGCACACAGGTGGATTGAGGAAGTTAACCGTAGGGAACAAAGGAACAACAATTCAAAAACAATGTTTTTAGATAAGGAGGACAATAACTTAGTAATAGCATCGGTCCCTCCACCTCCCTTACCAAAATATGAAGCAAGTGAACAGGTTAGTCCACCCCCACGATATCCTGTTGTCACTGAAAATAGAGGCATTGTAAAAGTAAAACCGTTTATTAGAGATCCCATCGGGACCAGGTCTCGAACACAGGCAGGTAACTCAAATGAAGGCATTGAGTTATATCAAATGGTTAAGAATTCACGATCTATGAGTGAAGAAGAAATATGTCCACTTATAGAAGTACCTAATCCTCAGGCAGGACAAGATAATCAGGACCCAACTATTTTAGTGTATAGACCTTGGACTCCAGAAGATATCTGGAAAGCCACAGAGGGAATTCCCCATCCAAAAGTTAATTTTAGAAAATTCTCAGATGACTTACAAGGAATGAGGCTGAGTTATAACCTAAATGGAAAAGAGGTAGAAAAAGTAGTTAGACAAATTGTGGGGCCAGATTGGCACATGATTAGTGGCAACTGGAATCCCCGTGATACTGCACACAGACCCCTCCCACATAGCAGCGCAGAACTAGACAACAGAGTAAAAGGTCTTACAGACCGCATCTCTGAAAAATGGAAGCTTAGGGCAGACTGGACTTGCATTAATCAATGCATCCAACAAGAAGGTGAAACTATTGACCAGTATTATGCCAGATTATTAGAATGTTTTAATAACCACTGTGGAATGCAGGTTCCTGAAGACCAAACCCAAGATTCCCCATATGAACAGCAGTTAAAGAATGCATTTTTAAAAGGCAGTATTGCACCCATAAGCAGTTTTATTACAAAACACATGGTAGACCATCGTACAAGCAGGTTACAGTCATTACTTGAATATGCTAGGCATGCCGAAAGGCATTTTAATAGCAAAAAGAAAAAGAAACCTCAAGTATTTTCTGTAGAAGATGGAGCAGAAGTTTATGTAGTACAGTCCGGGAAAAAGGGCAAGAAAAATGCACAGGGAAACAAACAATCTGATCAGCGATCAGAGGACTTTGAAGGGCGAAAAAAAAAGGGTGAATGTTTCAAATGCGGTAAAAAGGGACATTTGGCAAGGGATTGCAAGAAAAACAAGAAGGCAACCAAGGAAGACAAGGATGGTGAGGACTGACTATATGGTAGTCAGGAATCACTAGAAGGGGATAGCAGAGAATGGACAAAACAGAATGTGACAGAGGGAGTAGAGGATGTGACAGAAGAGATAGAGGAAGTGCAAGAAATTAGTGACAGTGAAGAAAATGAAATATTAGACCTAGCTTTATTGAGCCTGGAGCTCTATTTAGCAGACACAAAACCAGAAGTTACACTCTTGGTAGAAGGGAGGGAAGTCAAATTCTTGTGTGACTCAGGGGCATCACGAACCTTGATACATCCCTCCAAACTACCAGAAAACACACAGAGTCACCTGATTACATACTGGTAAAAGCAGCTAATGGACAGCTGTATCGGGAGCCCCTCTCCCGTAATATTGCAATAACTGATCCAGTTTCAGAATTGACTCAGAAAAGCAAAATTGTTGTTTCTGCAAAATGCCCAGTAAACCTCTTGGGCAGAGACCTCATGCAGCTATTTGGTATAGCAGTAGTCCCAACCATGCAGGGTATGGAAGCACAGCGACAAATTGATACCTTTGCAGTGCAATTGGAGGGTGAAATGTTTTATTGGTACAGCCAGGACTTGGTTATGACTGGTCCAGGGACTGTGACCGAAGAATTAGTGAATGTAGCCATCAGCAAGTTCCCCTCCCTTGACATTGATAAGCAACACTTGTTGCACTGTACCCTGTATTATTGTAACACACCAGGACCTGATAAGGAATACGAGCAAGAATTGTTTAAAAATCATGCAAACAGACTGATATTACGTAATCTGTACTGGGACACAGAAGGGAACAGTGTAGCTAGCTGTTCATTGCCCCAGGAGTTCTTTACACTTTATAAATCTAATTGATTACCACGTTAGCTTAACCAAGAACAAAAACATAGAATGGGCAGACCTAGGAGAAAAAGTCATGAAATGGGAGAAACAGACAGAATTAGAAATGTTAGAACAGGGAATACAAATACAGAAGTTGAATTGGATAACTCAGACCCACCCTGCAGTACAATTGTAGTCTAGCAAGGACAGCTGATTAGCACTCCTATTAAAGGAGGAAGAGAATACCTTACAGAATATACCAGAAACTCTCTGGTTGACAGGAAAGTCAGATGTAGGACTTATTCGTACAGTGGGACCAGTTACTATCACGCCAAAGTCAGCATTTAGACCACAGAAAAGACAGTATCCCTTAAGAAAAGATGCAGAGGCAGGGATAAAGCCTATTATAGCAGCCTTACTTAAAGGGGGGATACTAGTAGAATCTCTCGATTCACCATGTAACACACCCTTATTTCCTGTTAAAAAAGCAAATGGAGAATGGCGTATGGTCCAAGATTTACAAGCTATAAATGACGCAATAATACCAAGGGCACCCACAGTGCCAGACCCACACACCCTACTGAATGATTTAAAACCTCACCAGAAGTATTTTTCTGTGGTAGACCTCCACAATGCATTCTTTTCGATACTGATACACCCTGACAGCCAGTATTGGTTTGCATTCACATTTCAGGGGAAAAGGTATACATATACGCAACTACCACAGGGATATTGTGAAAGTCCAACAATATTCTCACAAGAAATGGTAAGCAACTTGGCGGGATTTACCCCACCAAGAGGCAGTCAGATTTTACTTTATGTTGATGACATCTTGCTGGCGGTCCCCACCCAGCAAGATTGTAGAGAAGTTACGATAGCGCTATTATGATTTCTAGCCACTGAAGGACATAAGGTAAACAAAAATAATAATAAACTGCAGCTTTGGAAAAAACAAGTCAAATACCTAGGATATGTAATATCCAAAGAAGGTAGAACATTAGATGAGAACAGAAAAGTAGCAATTTTGCAAGCACCAAAACCCACTACCAAGAAGGAAATGATGTCCTTCCTGGGTACAACTAATTTTTGCCAAAGTTGGATTCCAAACTATGCCTTGGAATCTGCACCTCTGACTGACCTGATATATAAAAAGCCTATGGCAGCACAGGATTTGTTACAATGGACACCAGAGGCAGAATCTGCATTCTGCAAACTGAAACAGTTAATAGCGTCCTCATTAGTTCTGGGATTACCAAACTACCATAAACGTTTTTTCCAAACTGTAGATTGTAAGCGAGGTTATATGACATCAGTGTTAACACAACAGCATGGGGACAAGCAAAGCCCCATTGTTTACTATTCATCACAACTAGACCCAGTGGCATGGTCTTTACCCCACTGTGTACAAGCAGTAGTTGCAGTTGCAATGGCAGTACAGGCTTCGGCCTCAGTAGTTTTATTCCACCCTCTCACTTTGAGAGTGCCTCATGCAGTCACGATTATTTTACTGCAAGAGAAAGTAGCATACCTTTCCCCTGCTAGGCATCTTTCCTGTATGACTATATTGTTGAGCCAACCTCACACGACAGTTGAACAATGCATGACTTTAAACCCTTCTACCTTGCTCGCAACCCCTGCAGATGGCACACCACACCGCTGCCTGCAGGTAATTGAGCAAAAGACACTACCTAGAAAAGATCTCACAGATGTCCCCTTGGATGATGCCGAGGTGACATACTACGTGGATGGTTCATGCAAAAGGGGTCCTGCAGGACAGAACCTAGTAGGATATGCAGCAGTTTCTGATACTTGAGATTATAGAAGCAAAACCTTTACCACACAACTTATCTGCACAGGCAGCAGAATTGATTGCCTTGACACGGGCATGTACCTTAGCAAAGGGTAAAAGTGTAAACATTTTTACTGACAGCCAGTACGCTTTTTCTGCTGTACATGTTTTTGCACAACAGTGGAAAAACCGAGGAATGATAACATCTACTGGCAAACCTATCAATCATGCACAGTTTATTTTAGATCTTTTAGAATCTATTCAGTTACCTCAGAAAGTAGCCATTTGTAAATGCACAGCTCACACCAAGCAGCAAGATAGGATTTCAAAAGGTAATGCGAGAGCTGATACAGCTGCAAAACAAGCAGCGTCAGAAGTATTTCTTTTAAATGAGGAACTACAGCCCTCTGAGATTTTACACTTAGAAATGTTAAAGACAATGCAGGCACTCACTACGCAAGCTGAAAAACAAAGATGGGTAAAACAAGGAGCAATTCTCGAAAAGGGGCTGTACATCTCTAAAAAAGGGAAACCAATACTACCATCTAATTTGTTTAGATATGCAGCTTTGTTGAGCCATGGGCAATGCCATGTCTCAACGGGGGGGATGGTACAGCTGGTGAACCAAGTGTTCACAACGTACGGATTTACAAACTACTCTAAAAAAATTTGTTTGATGTGCCAAATTTGTAACAAACATCATGCACAAGGGGCATTAAAGCCCAAGCAAGGGAGTTTCCCTACACCACCATATCCATTTCACACTATCTGTATGGATTTTATAGAATTGAACAAATGTGAAAATAGGAAGTATTGTCTTGTCATTGTAGATATGTTTTCCAGATGGGTGGAAGTTCCGACCAAAAAACCAGATGCAGTCACAGCGGCAAAAGTACTTGTCAAAGAAATCATCCCTAGATTCGGCATTCCAGAAAGGATCTACAGTGACAACGGTACACACTTTGTAAACCAAACCATACAGCAGTTAAGTAAACATTTTGGCATTTCTTTAAAAAATCATTGTGCATACCATCTGCAATCTTCAGGGCTAGTTGAGAGGCATAATGGAATATTAAAAAATAAATTAAGAAAATTAATAGCTGAGACAGGAAAGATTTGGCTGTATTGTTTGCCCCTGGCACTGTTGAGCATGAGAACTGTTCCGACTGCAAAAGGATTGACTCCTTTTGAAAAACTGTTTAGAAGGGCTTATTATACACCCCAGTGGAAACTTCTCATGCCCACAGACCAGGCAGCTGACTATACACTAGCTGAATATAAGAGAAATTTGTTGAATTCTAAACATCTGTTGCAGTCAAATTCTGTTTCAGATAAAGAACAAACCAAAACTTCAGAAGTGGCAGTGATCCCAGGGGACTGAGTTTGGGTGAAAAATATTAAGAAGAAAAACTGGACATCACCAAGGTGGGAAGGTCCATACCAGGTGCTTCTTTCGACACCCACTGCAGTCAAAATCACAAAGCGAGCCTCGTGGATCCACCTGACGCACTGCAAACTAGTTAAGAACTTTGAATTGGACAAAAATCTTGCCTCTCCATCATGGCCCTCAGCACAAAGTCTGGCTACAAAGGGGGGTCAGATCAATAGGACTGATCCTTCTCAACCACAGTGAAGAAACAATCGGTGCTGAAGGTCCAATTAGGGCAGAGAGTAAGATCACATGTCAAAAGCAAAAATTATAGAATCCAGAAAAATCTAAATAAAACTACTCGGAAGAGTTGGAGAAAATAGAAATGCAGAACAACCATTTCCTCAGAAGTATTGCATAATCATCCTGTTGACTGTACTAGTGACAATAATCTTTTTGTTGTGGCCATTCCTTTTCCCAGCCACACAAACTGAACTGAATAAACGTGAGGAGTTGCACATAGAGTGGCACCCAAACTTCAACACTTACCAGACAATCAAATATGTGTATGCTGAGACCTTCAATGTTTCGAATTGCTGGATTTGCACAGCTTTGCCAACAGCATACAGGGGGTTATTGTTAACTTCAGTCCTCCTAGGAGCCAACAAGACCTGGGAAAATTTAGTCTATGATACATCAGATGTTACATCACAAGATAAAGTAGCATTGCACTTGTCTGTTCGACAGAAGGGGACTGTGTGTTTTTACAAAAATTATACAGTTCAGGTGTGTTGGAGCAACTGCAATGTGACTGTTCCCTATAGATGCTACAATAAAACTGATAACACAGGTTCCTATTGCAACACAAGCTATGATTCATTTTTTGAACTGATGCATAGGACAACTGATGAAGTAAAACATAATGCTGATCTTTATAAGCAACTGATTATAGTTGACAAAAAAATGTTTCATCCAGAACCAGGACATAGTAAAGTTACTACCAAAGTAGAAGACTGTTATTTTGTATGTGGTAGGAAAGCATACAAGTGGTTACCTGAGAATTGGTCCAGCAGTTGTTATTTGGGGTACCTGGTTCCGGCCATATAACACACAGCAGTTTTGCCTCAGGGGAAAATTCGAAATGTTTGATGAGAACTCAAGAAGCCTGTCAATCCAGTGGGGCAGATCAATGCGGGCTGGAAAAACCATCATGCTGTGGGCCTAGGGAAAAATGGACTGTCACATATGGACTTGGGTGATACCATCATCTCATGGGCAGGTGTATTGCCAGCATATGGAGTAACAAAATCAATCTGGGAACTGAGAAAACTGTTTAAACTTCTCAAAATAGTGAGCAATGCAACCTTTTCCACTCTAGAATTGGTGACTGATGAACTGACTGCCATGAGAACTGTAGTGCTTCAAAACTGCATGACTCTCGACTTCACCCTAGCAGTGAGAGGAGGTACTTGTGTTTTAATCCAGGAGGAGTGCTGTTCGTATATTCCTGACAACAAACACGAGATAAACAATCACCTTGAGGTAATTCAGCAAGTGTCAGCTATGACCAAACCAGGACCAAATCCATTGATGGGCTTTTTCCAGAGATTGTTTGGGGTGGGGCAGTATCCTGATGAACATCCTGATTGCCATCTGTGTAGGAATGATCCTACTGGTAGTATGTGTTTGCTGCTGCATTCCTTGCATGAAAAGACTGATTAAAGACTTTATAGACATGTCAGTTTCAGAAACCTTATACCAAGGTGCTGAACTTGAAGAATTGTTGAAAAATTAAATGCTTTCATAAGTTTAAACTGAATGACTCTCTTAACTGCAAATCCTGAGTAGGAAGAGGTTAGGGGAAGAAAAACTGTTTATGCTTATTTTGAAAGCAGAATAAAAGTATTAAAAGGGGGGAAATGTTAGAAAAATATGTATTAGTAATATGCATGCTTAGTGCATTCGAGGTTTAAAAGGGTTAATACATTTATTCTGTTCACACTGCATGAATCTGCAAAAACTACTAGAGACATTCCAATCCTGTTATGTCATGAAAATATGCGCAGCTATGATCTGCTTATGCTATGGAAATTAACAGGAAAGCATTTGATTTCTGCTAATGTCATGAAAATAATAATAAGAAGTGTTTCATTTCTACTAGTGTCATGAGATTTAACAAAGAGTTATTGATTTTCTGCTTATGCCATGAGAAAGTGCACAGCTGCTGAAGCTATTGATAATGAAAACAAAGGCTGCTTGAAAGTATAAACCATAGTCAGCATTACTTGTACCTAAGCTAGAAATGCACATTGAATCTAGGTAAAATGTAACACATATATATTAGAACTGCACAATTGAAGAATAGAAAGTTTGTAGTGGGCTAAAAATAAGCCCCAAGGCCAGGTTGTTTTTCTCAAATGTTTTTGTAAATCAACAATAATCCAGTCATGTCAGCAGGAAATCTAAGTAACATTTTCTATGTAACACATAGTGAGTTTTAAATCTGAACATGTCAGCAGGAAATCTAAGTAACATTTTCTGTAGAGTAATACAGAAAGCTGTGTCTAACTATGTCAACAATAGAAAAGTAACATTTCATAGAACTGCATAAAAGTAGCATACTGCTCACTAGTAATTTAGACAAATCCTGTATCTGCATGTTTTGTCTCCTTGCTGCAAGTAATAAAGGGTGCCATACTTGAACCTTACGTGAATTGGTCTTTGAAGTTTTTTTCCTTTGACAGTATCATATTCCTGTATTGAACCCTTTCATATAAATGAACATGTCATCCACAAATCTTCTGTAATATACTATATTATGGAAAAGCATGTTTTAACCAGTACCTCATGATCTCATCATCCTAGTACCAGATACATGAATGACGGTACTACCATAGCCCCCATAATCACCGGTTTGATGGCTTTTTTTGGTACTATGTAAAATGGAATATAAAATGAAAACCAACAGCAGTTTCAAAAGCCAACACTAATCAAGTTGGTAGAAAAAATGTCATAATTAGGTGCAATCTATTCAAATTAATAAAATCTTGGTCACCAATAATATTACAATTTCTTAGTTGGTCCAAAAGTTCCTTGAACCTCTGATATAACTGCTAAAGTTTGCACTACTGGATTTAAAATTCTGTCCAAAATAGGGAAATCCATTCTTTGACACTGCCAAGGACTGAGACTATTGGTCTGAAAAGCAAAAGAAAAAACACGTTTGTGTATTTTAGGTATACCAAACATTATACCAATATTAGAATGGTTGACTAACATAAAATCATATACTTTAGGTTCAATATAACTTAGTACTATTAAATCCTAATAAATCATATAAACATTTAATATATATATATATATTGATGAATCTCAAGCAATTGTACAAGCTTATATTCTTCTCTGTTCAGCAACTTAGTCTAACTAGCTTTCTGGTACATGGTAACCAATCTCCATCCCTTGTCAGCCTTCATAAACCTTAACCTGTCATTTCTCATTTCCTGTAATGTCTTTTTTTATTTGTATTTCAATTGGAGTTTTATTTAAATACAGTCAGACTACCTCTTGCTCAAAGGAATGATAAAATGTTTGTGTTGTAGAGGTGTGTTGTAAGTACATGGTTTTAACAGCATAGGTTCTGGTATATTCATTCCATTGAAAATAAATTGTAAATTCAAATTCCTAACATACAGTTTTAAGTCGATAAGTGTCTTTGCTAAATCTGCTCTTCTAAAGGGATTAAATGAGAGACCATTTCGTAATACTTTAATACAATCAGAAATAAGTGTTTCTGGGGTAAAATTAAAAATGTAATTTTCACCTGAATAACCATAACTCAGTTCATAGCTGTTCACCCTCATCATCTTGCTTGACCTGTACCTCTTACTCTCATTGGTTCTTACTGGAGATGGTTTCCCAAGCTGAACTTTCCTGTTGTCAATCATTCTTGCAGAGGGGGAGGAGCTGCATTTTATAATTGCTGGTCTTGGGCAAACCATTTTGAACTCATACGAGGCAGTCCATTTCTGTTTTGGTCTTAAACTAAAGAAAGGAGATCATAATTGTTGGCCTTGGGATAACCATTCTGATCTCCTCAGAGATAGTCCATTTCTGTTTCAGTCCTGAACTGAAAAAAGGAGGGAGGGGTTCAAGTGAGTAACACTGACAGCTTGTTCATGTTCACCATGCTGAGTCAGCTGATATTGGTTGGAGGGGAGGGGATAGCTGTTCCACTGGTATAGGCAAACTCATCTCAAGAGGTCTTTTTCTTCTTTCTCTCTATAGTGGTTTTAACAATCATGTCAGCAGAAATTAAAACTGTTTCATACTCAAAGGATAGCACTTACAAATGATATGAGCTAGTAATGCTGTGATCCAAATTAACTAGCTCTTCATTTACTCTAGAAATAACAGCTTCATTATTTTTAATAAGCAGTCTCATCAGCTAAATTCCAGATTCTTAAAAACGTGTTTTAACTCTGTATAAAGATTATCTGTTGATGTAATTCTATTTGGGAACTTATAAAAAAGCAAAATTCTTTTAAAACTCTTTGGAACTATCGTCAATGAAGTATATTATTCCAGTTATAAGTTATCATAAACTAGGGACTGATATTTCTTAAGATTTTTTTCCTCAAATAGTTCAAGTTGTTCTTTAGCAGAATGGGTGAGAGTATTAAAACTAGTCTATGGCTGATAAAAGGTATCATATTCAGAAAGGGATTTTCTAGCCTACCTATAAAGAAACGTAGGCAGTAGTCAGTATCAGCAATCAAAAAGCTGACTCCCAGTGATGTTATCGTTGCAGAGGCTCTACTGACATCTCCTAACATGATGGGATGATTGCTGGAAGTAGATTCTCTTTCACTGTTTTTAGCTACAAATAAATCTTGCAAAGCACTGTCTCAAATAAAATCTTGAGACAAAAACAAAATATTTTCTTTGTTCTTAGCCATGCTTAGAAATCAAAAGAAACCTAAAAACTAGATTCCAGATAATGTGTGCCATAACACTAAAGCACCACAAAAGGCAGGAACAATTGAATTAATTTATTTACGCCTTTCATCCACTAATCAAAGAGGACTTCCTCAAAATAAATTCATAAAGTGTTACATCTTCTTAAATACTATTAAGTAAAAATCACATGACCTGTCACCTGATTTACAAACCTCAGGAAACCTTTAAAATATAATAAATTGGTGTATCATATAAAGAAGCTTTAAAATATAATAAACTGGTGTATCATATAAAGTACTAATAAAACACACATTAAATGTCTTATCTTTTGCTTAAATTATTATTTTTGCACAATTTCTTTCTTTTTTGTTTTCCAGAGTTTTTAACTATGGGTCAGTTTTTTTTTACACTGAATTATTTTCTTATCCAATGCCCATAACTTAACACATGTTGTCAGCCTATTCTGCAGGTAACTATAAAAGTATAATACATAGAACTTATAGGTACATTTAAATGTCTTTGGTTGAACTTATATATGCCACCTCAAGGCTTTCCAAGTATCAAAAAGTAATCCAGTCATTCTTTATCTGTTATCTAGTCATTACTACATGCAGATTTAACTCCACACCTAATGTAGTCATGGAATGCATCCCTCTTGGCTCTTGTATTCCCATCAATCTAATTTGAAGTGCTGTCAGGCAAGCTTTCTTTTTATGGCAAGTTTTCAGTCATTCCTTTAAGAGCTCAATTAATAATTTATATTATTCTCAGAGATTATTGGTAGGGCACACGGCTGTATGAGAATTCTGCAATATATATATATATATATATATATATATATATATATATAGAGAGAGAGAGAGAGAGAGAGCACAATATCTTAAGAATTCAATTTTCAAAGTGGGTCATTTGCTCTGAATTTCTTAAGTCATTCTGTATTTCCTACACATTTTCCATAATCAGCCTACAGTTGTATAAATTGTATTTATTTTTATGAACAATTAACTGAACTGATTATTTGTGGACCTTTTTATATACTATCTACGCTAAAATGGTAAAGGTAAATGTGACATATTAGTCTGCATTGAATCCCAATCATCAACATCGCTAAATCAAAAAAGTGTCTTCCCATTTTGCTAATTCTGTGCCACCATTTATTCAGCTGTTGGATGGACAAAACACTAAAGTAATGCTAACAAAATGGTAAAGAAAGGGAAGCTGAAGTGGGTTATGTAAGAAGAAAAGCTCAACGGGAGGTACATACACCATGCACAGAAAAAAATTGTAAAAAAAGAGAAAAGCATAGCCAGTTCCGCAGTCATCTGAGCATCCCTCGTTTTGCTCCAGTACGCAGCTACATGACTTAAAAAAAAGCAACAAATTAATTAAAAAAGCAATAATAAATAACATTTAATTTCATCTTTAGGCCATATAATAAAAAATAAATAAATAAAAAATAAAGTTGAACAAGGGCCTGTTTCAGAATGTAGGCCTGAAGCTACAGTTCCATCAGCACAAGCCTTATTCTGGCCTTGATTTTGCCCACTCCAGTTACAAATTTAGGGATATTTTTTACCCAAGTATAATAATCAGTTTTGTAACCTACAGGAGCCATCTGCTTTTGTTAGCCATCATACATATGAACGGTGGTCAGCTGTTGTCAAATTATACCTCCTGAAATGAGAAGTTTGGAAGTATCATCTTTTAGGGCAATGTTCTCATTTGATGTTTGATACTGTTTTTAAGCAATGGCTTAGATCCCACTGTTTGGATGACTGAATTTAACATATTCTATATTGATTCTGACTTTTGTTTTACTTTATGAGAAACTATGCAGCATTCAATCCATTTCCTCAAGTAACTAAATGTGAAGAAGTGCATATTATACAATGACCCCTCCCCATTAATATTCCGAAACGTGCAAGCTGATTGGCCAGCATGTCCATTGTAAATCCCACAATATACCAACAGAAAAAGTTCCAATCACCCGAACTTTTTTCCGTTGGTATAAAGTGTCCAAAACTTTTTTTTTTAATAAACAAAAAAAAACCCCAAAAAACAGAGCAATGGAGGCTTTCTTTTCTCCATTGCTTCCTTTTCAAAGCATTGATGCACTGGGTATGTGTGGGAACGTAAGTCCCATACGCATGCGCAGTACATCAACACAAGGAACCAGTATACCACAACTGGTGGAAGAACAGAAATGCGCCATTATACAAAGACATTATTTAAGAAAAGTAAGTATTTTTTTCTTAAATAATGTCATTGCATAATATTAATAACCAACTCCATGGTTGTGGTATATTGAATATTTACCCATGGTTGGCTTTATTTAATCATGCGGTCTTTACCCTTGTGATTAAACCATGCCAACCATGGGTAAATCTTCAATATACCACACCACATCGTCGGTTATTGCTTAAATAATACCCTTTGGGAAATCAGATACCCCTGCAAATTACAACATCGGTAGCACCACCTTCCCCTCCAATACTGGAGCCTGTGGCAAGAGATGTGGGTTGTTGTTGTTTTTCTTTCGGCTTTTCCCGGTTAAGGGTCGCCACAGTGGAACTCCGGTCCACTAATGATTGGCAGCAGATTTTTTTTACAGTGCCGAGGTGCCAGCTCGACCCCCAACCTTCAACAAATGCACTCCCATTCTATGCATGTCTTTCAAATGCCACTTGACCATGGGGAGGACATGCAGACTCCACACAGAAGGTGCTCCTGCCAAGAATTGAATGGGAGAACCTCTTGCTGTGAGACAACAATGTTACTGCTGCACCACCGCGGCTTTACAGATAGTAATCTGAACTTTCACCAGCATGTGTCTATGCTGGTGAGGAAATCCTTCTATGTGGCTCAACTTATAAGTAAAGGTATGCCATCCAGATCCAAGCATGTCATAGTGTTACCGTACTTGGCCCTAATCCAACCAGTAATCAAGTACAATGGACCCTTTTGCATGTACCTCACCAACTGGAGCATTCCCAGATGTTTCTCACCAAAATATATGTGATATAACCAACATGGTATATGCAGACTAATTAAATGCCTTATCACTGTATTCAGTTTCCTACCAGTTACTGAGGGGTGATCTGTGCCTGACCTATAAGGCAGTCTCTGACCCAACGTTGATGAAAATGTTTCAAATTCACAAAAGTAACTGCACATGATTTATCCACTCCAAGGATCTAAACCTGATCTCTGACATGGATAGATTATGCCGGAGAGACAGATATGTGTACCAGAGATTGCCCCTCCTCTGAAATAGGCTTTCTATTTATGTGAAGCAGAGCCCTTCCCTGATCATCTTCAAGCAAAATCTAGACCAATGGTTGGAAATCGCAAATTCACTCCTGGGGTGGTACCCATGTCCCTTATAGACAGAAGTAGTCCGTAAAAGTAGCCAGTTAGCCTAGTAATCTCCTATTAACCTATGACCCTATGAACTAGGAAGTAGCTGTTTTTCTGTGGTTCATTAATGTACCACATACGTTATACTACATGTCTGTCTTTCTTATTAATTTAGGTCTTCTCCAAGTCATTTACTCCCTTGGCTTCTCACATTAAATTTACTCTAACAACGTTTATGAGAACCTTTCATTCATATGCATATTACTAAAGAATTTGTCTTTATGTTGAATAACATCTCTTCCTGTGTTATTCATGTGTTTTTTCACCACCACTTTAGTTAACCAAGCTGTAATGCTAATTTTTGAATTTCACAGTATGTTTGCTGAGTTTCCCCTGCATGTCACTCCATGCCTTATCACTTTAAATGTGGTAGTCATGAGGGACAGTTGCTAACCATAAGAACAATGTCTTAAAGCAACTCTACTTTTTCAAAAGATTTAAAGAAGCTTTCAAGATTTCCTTTGTAGACTCCAGAGTAGGTATTTAAAAAATGTTGTTTGCAACCAGCTGTCCCATGTTTACATAAAACTTCTAAGTAAAAAGATCAAAAAAGAAATATAGCAGAAATGTTTCTGAAAACTACAAATAACACAGCATTTTAAAGAGCAGAGTTAGCTGTTTCTGCTGAAAGCTGAATGTAAGAGTTTTACAATACATGTGAAAATAATACTAGAGCTATACAAGAGTGCAGCAAGAGAAGTCCAAAGTTTCTAAATATGAATAGAAGTAGGACTTTTTCAGTCTGTTCATTTGTAAGTAGAAGAGCCATCGAGAAGCCAGACAGTAATTGTGGTTAAGTAAAATACTTCATATTTCAGACATACTTCCCACCTTGCAGACAGGATCCAGATGGCTGAATAGTTTATGTGGTTATGGTTCAGAAACAAGACATTAAATTGATTATTTTTGTGTGTAGATAGATATTATATTCATGTAATGGTGAGTAAGAAAAATTATTTATTTTCTTATAATGACTATGAAAATCGAATTGCAGAGAGCCAATTTATAGCTGAAATATAGGGAAATAATCTCCACAAACATTCAGTTTATAATTATGAAGTACTTAAGTGTGATTACAAGAAAATGCATATTAACTTGAAATTGTTGTATCTTGCAGTATTCACTCCTCTCCAAGGTAGAGTGATGTCACAGTTAGTGTTTCTATGTATGCATGTGTGGTGGGCGTATATATAAATACACACCCACACACACACACACATATATATATATGGAGATACGGGGTGTGGCTTCCCATATCAAAGGTACAGGAAGCTTGGCATCAACTTTTTAAGTTTATAAGAGTAATATTTAAAATCTGTCCCTGTTTTGGGACTTTTGCCCCCCATTATTTTATGCTTTGTCCAGATTTTCTGAGTTAAGTGGTTGAAAGGTATGGTTAGGTCATTTTAACAAATCCATGAAGCACATACTGCAAAAGTATGTCCAGACTGAAGAATCTAATAAATACTTCTCTGACCTCTGTTTGTATATTAAGAGACACTGTTGACTACAGATGGATTCCCTCCATTTATTCTCTAGTGTAGAAGGACATCTGGATGAAGTGCAGAGGCCCTTAAAGAAGGGATAAATATGGTTAATATAAGCAAAGGCTAGCAAAGTGTATCAAATTAACATGCAAAACATTAAGAGCATCCTAATTAAAAAGAGAGATTCATGCCATAGGTTCAGTACCAAAATGTTTAATGTACAGCATAAAGCATCAGTCCTGTTGCCCTGAAATGATAGCAAGTCATTGTTTAAATAACCCAGTTTAATTGTGATAATCAAACAGATGGACACTGAAAGTCACATCAATTAAACATCTGGAAAATGGATCATATTAATTTACTGAGAAATTGGCAGAACTGACAATACCCATTTCCTAGTTGTTTTATTTACCAAAAGCAGAACAGGACAGAACTAAGGTGGAAGACACAAATGACACATTGGACAAAAGTCCTTATGTAAAAGAGTTTTATATTAGCCATTAAGTAAATTACATCACAGGGGCAGAGAAAGACTGGCTACTGCAACACTAAACAGTCACATAAGCCAGGCTTTGTAGTGAGGACAAAAGGAAATGTTAATTCCTTAATTATATAGCAGGTAAAATAATCCAGGAAATGCCTAATGTTTTCTACACTGTTTAGCATTCACAAGCAATGGTATTATTAATAAGGAGAAACACAGCATGTCCTGAATTAAAAAATAATGCTTTATCTTTTGACTGGCTCCTGCCCTTATCGTCCATGGTAGATGATAGTCAATAACCTTGTCTCATCCAATTACATTATTAAACAGCTTTGGCCGACTAAAATCTACCTGAAATCAGCTGGACGTATAAATGAATTTAAGTACACTTTTATCTGCTCTTTTGCATATAGTACTTTATTTAATTTATTTATTTGTGTTTTTCACTGAATATTAACTCAACTGAAGTTGTGGCTGTCTCTCAACAGAGTACTTTTTAGAATTTCTCTGTAGCCATTGATAGCAGTGGGGGTAGTTTCAGCTCATCACTGACATCCTGTCTTGCCTTATGTAAGTGGTACATTTTGAGTTATCTTATCTCTGCTTAATATCAGAGCTTTGGCCAGCTAACATCTACCTGAAATCAGCTGGACATATAAGTGAATTTAAGTACACTTTTATCTGCTCTTTTGCATATAGTATTGTATTTAATTTATTTATTTGTGTTTTTCACTGAATATTAACTCAACTGAAGTTGTGGTTGTCTCTCTACAGTTAGTTCCCCACCCATCCTACCTGTTCTTGTTTTGGTATTAATGTTGGTGGCTTTGAAACTGCCTGCCCCTCTTGTAGATTTGTATTTGGATACTCCTTCTGGGCCCATCTCATTTGCTCACTCAACTGAGTGCAGTGAGATCATATTCTGATTTCAGGCACTCCTACTGTGTACAAAGAGAGCATTTGGGAAGGACAACCCCTGTAGCCTCATAATCCTGCTCTGTTCCTTCCCTCAAAAAAAAAAAAAAAAATATATATATATATATATATATATATATATATATATATATATATATATATATATATATCTTATTCATCTGCTCTTACTGTAACTGTCTTAGTTGCTTTTCTGCGTGCTGTTATCTGTTCAGTCACTCTTACTCTGCTTTTATACTGCTTGTTAGTAGCCTTCTAATTTACTGCCTTCTGCACTTGTTTTTTAGTCATTTGTTAATTTAATTGCATTTATTTGAACTGTATTTGCCGTAGTGTTGCTACACGCTCGGGTGTGCTGGCCTGCACTATAATTTGAATTGTATTTACTGCTGTTTTAGCTGCTTTTCTGTAACAAAAAAAATTCTAAGCTTGTTTCCTGTAACTAGTCAAGTCCAGATACAGACTTGCTGTATCCAGGACTGTTGGTAAGCTTCTGAGCCCCCCAAGCCTTTCTGTGTTGGAGGGAAGCCTTTTAGCTTATCAGTGGGAGTGGTAAGCACTAGGTAGCCTATCTACCATGGGAAGAGTGGGTTTTGGCCCTGAAATTGTAGTTCATTGGCTGTTTGGGCAGTTTTTTCCATCTCTTTCTACTTTTTGGTTAAAAGCCCGTTTTGTGTTTGGTCCCCACCTTTCCTATAAATATTGCAATCCAGGTACAGATTTGCTGTATCCAGGACTGTTGGTAAGCTTCTGAGCCCCCCCAAGCCCTTCTGTGTTGGAGAGAAATCTACTAGCTTATTAGTGGGAGTGGTAAGCACTAGGTAACCTATCTAACACAGGAGGAGTGGTTCCTGGCCAAGAAATTATAGTTTATTGGCCGTTTGGGAAGCTTTTCCATCTCTTTCAACTTTCTGATTTAAAAGCCTGTGTTTGCATTTGTTTCCTGCCTTTCCTGTTACTAGTCTAGTCCAAGTACAGATTTGCTGTATCCAGGACTCTTTGTAAGCTTCTGAGCCCCCCAAACCTTTCCATATTGGAGGGAAGCCTTCTAGCTTATCAGTGGGAGTGGTAAGCATCAGGTAGCCTATCTACCACAAGAGGAGTGGTCCCTGGTCCAGAAATTGTAGCTATTGGCTGTTTGAGCAGTTTTTTTCCATCTCTTTCAACTTTCTGGTTTGAAAGCAGCACTTGTGCCTGTTTCCCGCCTTTCCTATAACTAGCCTAGTCCGGTTACAGAGTTGCTGTATCCAGGATTCTTAGTAAGCTTCTGAGCCCCCAAGCCTTTCTGTGTTGGAGGAAAGCCTTTTAGCTTATCAGTGGGAGTGTTAAGCACTAGGCAGCCTATCTTCCACAGGAAGAGTGAGTTTTGGCCCAGAAATTGTAGTTTATTTGGCCGTTTGGGCAGTTTTCCATCTCTATCAATTTGCTGGCTTAAAAGTCTACATTTGTACTTGTTCCCCGCCTTTCCTGCAACTAGTCTAGTCCAGGTACAGATTTGCTGTATTCCAGGACTCTTTGTAAGCTTCATAGCCTTCCAAGCCTTTCTGTGTTGGAGGGAAGCCTTCTAACTTATCAGTGGGAGTGGTAAGCATTAGGTAGCCTATCTACCACAAGAAGAGTGGTTCCTGGCCAAGAAATTGTAGCTATTGGCTGTTTGGGCAGTTTATTTCCATCTCTTTCAACATTCTGGTTTAAAAGCCGCACTTGCGCTTGATTCCCACCTTTCATGTAACTAGCCTAGTCCAGATACAGAGTTGCTGTATCCAGGATTCTTAGTAAGCTTCTGAGCCCCCAAGCCTTTCTGTGTTGGAGGAAAGCCTTTTAGCTTATCAGTGGGAGTGGTAAGCACTAGGCAGCCTATCCTCCATGGGAAGAGTGAGTCTTGGCCCAGAAATTGTAGTTTATTTGGCCGTTTGGGCAGTTTTCCATCTCTATCAACTTGCTGGCTTAAAAGTCTACATTTGTACTTGTTCCCCACCTTTCCTGCAACTAGTCTAGTCCAGGTACAGATTTGCTGTATTCCAGGACTCTTTGTAAGCTTCATAGCCTCCCAAGCCTTTCTGTGTTGGAGGGAAGCCTTTTAGCTTATCAGTGGGAGTGGTAAGCACTAGGTAGCCTGTCTACCATGAGAGGAGAGGTTCTTGGCCAGAAATTGAAGTTTATTGACCATTTGGACAGTTTGTCCATCTCTTTCAACTTTCTGGTTTAAAAGACCACATCTGCGCTTGTTTCCCATCTTTCCTTTAACTAACCTACTGGGTAGCACTAGAAAGCCTTAAACTGATACAAGCCTTCTAGCTTAGGAGAGAGACTTTGGAGTGATTAAGTATCAGTTTTCTGTACTTTCTTGCTGTACTTAACTGTTTTCCACCTAAACGCAGATTTTCCAGAATTTATTGTGATTTAAAAGCTTGTTTTTTTCACATATTGTACTTATTTGACTGCCTGCACTTTTAAAAAGTTTTTGTTTAAATAATTTGTTTAACTGTTGTAGGCTACACACTAAAGTGCAATAGCCTTTTCTGATCATTTGTAGTCATTTAAAGCTGTTTTAAGTATATTTTTTACTGTTTTGCCTTATCTTTTCAAAAGAAAAAAACAAAAAACAAAAAAAACAAAAACATTCCTTGTTTCCCACCTTTCTAAGCTAGTATAGTCCAGTTTTCAGGCTAGTGCTGAATTCAGGGCTGTGATACTAGTTTCTGAGTTGTCCATACCTTACTTGGATAGACGGAAGTTTCTCTGTTCACCTGTGACAGGGGAGCTTTGAGCAACCTATCTGTCCCTGGAGGAGGGGTTCCAGCCCAGAAGTTAGTAGTTTATTATTACAAATATGACCCTGTCATTGTTCATGTTGGTGTGAATGACCTGAGAAATACCTCCCTGGACTACATGAAAAGAGACATGGAAGAGCTCTCCGATCATGTAGCCCAGGCTGGTATGACCCTGACCCTGAGTAGCATCCTGCCCTTACCAAGAATGATACCTCAGTATAAGGAAAAATTATCAATTTCAACAACTGGCTAAGCTTCTGGTGTGATTCAATGGGGATCCAGTGTCTGTCATCCTGGGACGACATGCTCGACAAGCCACGTTGCTTCGCAAGAGATGGCTTGCACCTGTCACCCCTGGGCCTTCGAATACTGGCCAAGGCACTTGCTGCCCCCATAGTGCCTTTTTTAGACAAGGCTCAAAAGTCAAACCCACTTCCGTAAGCAGCACAATTTACAAAAAACTGACGGTTATGCTACTCAATTCCAGGAGTTTAAATCTCAAAATGCACACGCTTGTAGCACTCCTCAGTATGGAGAATGTCGACATCTGTGCAGTAACTGAAACCTGGTTCAAGACTCCAGAGAGCACCCCAGCACTACCAGGCTACAACTCATACCACACATTTCGACCACAGAATATGGACCGAAACACAAAAGAAGGGGTGTATCCATATTCATCAAGGATACCTACACCTCCAGGTTAGTAGCACAGCATGATAACTCTGAGATCATCCATGTGCAACTATCATGTGGCAAATCTGCAATGCAAATTGTGGCCTGCTACAGATCACCCTCCATGACCCAGGACCACCACTCCACCTTTCTGGAGACACTGGAAAACATGAAGGTCCTACCAAACACCCTGATATTGGGCAATTTCAATTACCCTACCATTCACTGAGAAAACTACTTGAGTACAAATTCCCAGGCCCAGCGCTTCCTGGAATTCATCAACTCAAATACCCTGGATCAGCTGGTAAACTCCTCTACCAGAGGTGAAAACATATTGGACCTGGTCATCACCAATATGGGCAACAGATGTTTCACACCGGAAGTCAACCCGTCACTGGTTTGATCAGACCATAAACTAATCACTCTGGATGTCCACACCCCACCACCACCCCCAACTAAGGAAACCACAGTAAAAAACTTTCCTAAAGCAAACTTCACCTTACATAAGACAGAGGTGGTAAGTTTCACAGCCCCCATGCTAAAGGATAACGCTGCCCAAGATGCAGAAACCTTTACAAATGCACTCTATGAGCACCTACAAGGATACATGGATCGTGCCATCCCTAGCAAAAACAACACTCACTCCTCTAAGAGATGGAAACCAGTTTGGTGGACCCCTGCAATAAACAGGCTATACAATAGAAGGAGGAAACTAGTTCAGAAAAAAAGCAAATCCCAAGAAGGAAAGACATCCCTGATCAGTATCAGTAAGAAACTGAGGTCCCTCATGAAATCATCTAAGGCCAACTTTGAAAGAAAAATAGTAATGGATTCAAAAGAAAACAACAAAGCCTTCTTTAGCTATGTTAAGAATCTAAGTGGCAACTCACAGATATGCACTGAACTAGTGCAAAATAGCACAAAATATACTGAACCTACTGATATTGCCAACATCCTGGTAGATAGATTCAGTGCAAACTTCACCCCCCTCTCACCTCCAAAAGGGCCCACAACAATACCGGAAAAGTGTAGTGTCCCAAAAATCGAGATGCACAGATGAAAACAGCCATTTCAAAAGCCAAAAACACAGTGTCAATAGGACCAGATGGTGTCCCAGGCTGTGTCTTGCACGAACTATAGAACGAACTAACCCCCCCCCACCTAAACACGCTGTTCAACCTCAGCCTCTCCACAGGCTACGTGCCCATAGAATAGTGCACAGCAACGGTTATTCCTCTCCACAAAGGAGGGGCCACAACTGACCCTGGTAACTATCACCCCATAAGCCTGACTAGCCTGGTCTGCAAGGCTATGGAGTGCATCATCATGGAACTCATTAACAAAGACATTGGGAACCTCCAAACACTTGACCCGACCCAGTTCGGCTTTGTTAAGGGCAGATCATGCCTACTAAACCTGGTTGACTTCTTCGAGACAGTCACCAAGGACATAGACGAGGGAAAGGTGGTACACACAGCCTACCTTGACCTCCCCAAGTCTTTCAACACCATTCCCCACTCGGGTATTACAGAAAAACTCACCAGCCTGAACATAAACCCCTATGTCATGAGATGGGTTGCCAACTGGCTTACAGACAGAACTCACACGGTAAGAATAGCAGGCTCCAGGTCTGACTCTAAACCAGTCACAAGTGGTGTACCACAAGGCTCAGTCCTGGGACCCCTACTGTTTGGCGTATACTTCTCAGAAGTACAGGCAAACACAGGAGGACTATGGCTAACCAAGTTCACTGATGACTGCAAACTGGGAGCCATAATTGACTCTCCGGCTGACAGGGACATCCTCCAAAAGGGCCTTACTGAGATGGACACCTGGTGTCAAAGTCATGACCTCAAGCTAAATGCCAAAAAACGCATAGTCATCCCGTATGGGAAAAACAAAACACCCACAAATTACCTCATAGGTGGCAGCCCCTTCATACAGAAGAAGTAATAAGAGATCTGGGGACCCAGGTAGATAGTAATCTCTCCTCTGACAATCATATAGCCAAAGTAGTTAGGAAATCCTTCTATGTGGCCCATCTAATTACTAAAGGGTTTGCATCTAGAAATAAAGAGGTTATAGTGCCCCTCTACTCGTCACTCATTAGACCCATTATAGAGTACAATGCTCCATTTGGGATGTACCTCACAAGACACTTCCAACAGCTGGAAAAACAACAAAAGTACCTCACCAAGAGGATTATTGATCTCAAACACATGTCCTATGCAGCCTGACTGAAAAAACTCTGGCTGTACTCAGTGGCATATCACTTACTCAGAGGTGATCTCTGCCTGACTTACAAAGCCATGTCCAACTCAGAATTGATGGACATGCTCCACCTAAAGAAATCCAAGTCACTGCGAGCCATGTGCTCTAGTGAGCTAAACCTCACCACTACAATAAATAGAACATGCTGGAGGGATAGATTCCTGTCACAGAGACTCCCCATGCTTTGGAACAAAATTTCAAATTACATCAGGCAGAGCCCCTCACTAACACTCTTCAAGAGAAACCTTGACGAGTGGATGGGTAACAGAAAATACACCCCTGGGATCACTTCATTGGCTTTGCTTGACAGAGGATCAGTTAATTAATCAATGGAGCGGCGAAAGCCGACACACTCTGGCTAGGCTTATAAATGCCCTCGGGCAGATAGCCTAGTACCTACCTATGAACCTATGAACCTATAAACTGAACTTACAAAAGGTTATTAGCACTTTTCTCACCTCTAAAACACACAAACACACACACACACACACACACACACACACACACACACACACACACACATGCCACATACATATACACACAAACACATGCCACATGCATGCACACATGCACATGCACGCATGCACACACACACACACACACACACACACACACACACACACACACACACACACACACACACACGCTGTCTTTAGAAGTATATAATATGAGCATTTTAGCACTCCAAGTACAAATGTAATAATTTACCACTGACTTTGCTTCCTGGATTATATAATCCTTTGTTACTTCTCAGCATTAGATGAAAGATAGATTGCATGCTGATTCACAGTGCAGTCCGGCTTACCTCGTTTCTTTCTTGATAAGGAAATGCATCTAAATCACCTTGTTCCAGTGGTACAAGCTATGGCAGACCTAGGTCTTAACAAAATACTTGACGAATATGCAGTTGCCGTGAGGATTACCACCTGTCCCAATTATTGTAGGACACTCCTTGTCTGGGCACTTGTTTCCTGGGAAAAATATGAAAAATGACAAATGTCAGATTTTAGGACAAGAGTTACTATTTAATGTTCCTCTAATTGTTGCATGAAAATTTATTCTGTATCTGAAGCACTTCACTAAGATATGAATTGATGCAAACAGCTCAAATTCTACAAAAGTATGCTTTTATTTTGGCAAAAAATTCAAGCACACTCCTTTGTACTTATTTTGGGCATGGTTTGTCCTGCAAAATCATATTTCTGTAAATGAAGTACCTGTCTGGGCATATGAAAAGGTAGCAACTCTAGCTGCCCTGACAGAAGCAAAATATGTGAACATCATTATAAGAAATGACAGTTACCGAAATTAAATCTGGCATTACTAAACAGATGGATTGACAACAACTCTATGGCCATCCCAAGTTATATGCCCTTTATGTCATTATAGATTTATCACTTTTTTTTTTCAAAATAACTTTTATTTGTGGATATAACTCCAACATCTAGTATAAACAGTGTGTACAACTTGCATACTTGAAAAATGTAACATACACACATATGTCAATTACATAATCCATTAAATAACTATAAATATGCTACTATTTCTATGTTTTATAAGCACAAATTAATATTTTCTCACAGAAACATATTTCTAAACTTTCTTAACCACCCCATATCTTCATTTGCTTACAATAAACCATTCTGTTAGACTGATGAGTTTGTGTTAACATACTGTCCCATGCTATATGACATACATATTTTGTTACTTTGATAGATAATCCCCCTACTACAGCTGTCCCCCCATATTCAGATTCCTTAATAAATATATTCATTAACATTAAATACTATAGCAGGATAAGTACACAAATAGGGACATTTGTTGTGACACGTTTTTATCTCACTTTGCATCCTCCAACAGACTAAGGCTATGAAAATAAATCTCAATATCATGGCCAGCAATATTGAGATAATTACCCTAATCCAATGAAAAATACTGGTAGCAATTCTAAACCCTGGTGTTAGCAAATGCAGCAGCCAAAACTGCACATCTTTCTTACGTGGAAGAAGTACTGTCATAGTAGATCTTATCATTTGAATTGTGCAGTCCCATAACTGCTGTATATCTACATTCTATAATCATCTTATGTAGAAAATTTGCTGTTCTGCATCATGTCTCCAGTGCGCCCTGCCCTTTACACTTGTAAAATTTTTCAATTTGTCTGGAGATGCGTGCCAAGTATAAAAAATTGTTTATGGTACGGATAGCAGGAATCAGCATGCAATTCTAGCATTTATTCCCATTCCCTATCCATAACAGACGAGTGTAGAAGCATATCCTACTTCCTTCGAACTTACATTATTGGAAATGTTTCGGTTCCCCAAATCTGTGTGTATATTTGTTTCATTCTAGAGATATCCTGGCGATTCTGATTTCCATTTAGTGCCACTTATCTTGGTATAATAACATTGTCCATCGAGTATTCACTGCCTTCACGTCCCCATGAATGCAAGTACATAGTTGGAGATATTGCCACCATGGAATTATTTAGAAGTTGCTGCACTTTCATCTTAATACCTATATCATGTAAATGGAGGAAGTAGTAAAGACCCAGAGGTCCACTATATGGTATACACCTAAACTTAACCAGTTACACCAGTCTGTTGTATTATTGCTGTTAAATGCTTTTGAATAGCCCATAATCTAGTACCCATCCAAATATTAGCTTATTTGCTGTTTCTTTTATCTATCCCTACACATTTTAGCCTCAACCCATTCTTCCAACCCTCTAGGATCCCAAACTTTGTTTGAGGACTTCCTGTGTCCTTGCTTATTATTCAGTATCATTAGTTTTAAATGCAAAATAAATACTAAACACAACGTCTCCACGGAATATCACACAGTTTAATGAGCACCACACAGAACTCTAGGATGTCAACACAGTAATAAAAACATAAACGCTCCTGTAAATCCACACGTTTTCGTCAAAATACTTCCTCAGATGTAATTAATTAATGCACACAAGGCTTAAATAGACCATTTAAATATTCTAACACCTAATAGGATACCTAAGGCAATGAATAAATTAATGAATTAAATTGAAATATACAATTCAATCCAGTTTCAAGGTGTACAAGTATCATTAGTTGTAATGCTATTTCAAACTAAAATGGCTTCTTTCTTGTCTTACCTTTAACACGTTTTACATATACTTACCAATCCATACCCCCTTATGTCTGGAAAACCAAATACCACTTCTCTCATAGCTCTATACATTTTGTCCCTGGATAATCAAGCCATCTGTCCTTACCACAGATGATTAAACATCTCTTTTGGTACAGCTTGAATCTGCAATCCAAAAACTAAGAATCAGCTTACAGTTTGGTTGCTCTAGTCCATTAAGTGATAAACCTATTACATAAATCTGTATCTAAAGCATTTACTCTGAGAACAAATAAGAAAGGTGACTAGGCCTCTCTTCCTCATTCCTCTAAATATGAACTGGTTTATATAGATACCTATTTATGTTTATTGTAACTGTTGACTGTGTGTACAATAATTTACATTTCTTAATAAGCACATCTGGAAAACCATATTCCACCAAAAAGTCCCACATAAAATGTCATGCCACTGAATTAAATGCTTTATTGAAGTTGTCTTGTTGTCAGCTCCTTCCCAGTCTCTCAGAAAGCTTTCAGCATCTGCAGGCATCATAAAATGGAAGGTTTGGATGCATTTCAGAAATTTTGATATTGCTGGTTATCTCAGTGTTTTCCCAATCCCAACATTCTAGCACATTTCAAATAGGAGGCTAAAGCTTTCCTTTTTGTAAATATTTATTTATATTTTTGTTTACGGCTTGTTGCACTGCAGTCTGGTAAAATACATACTAGATGTCCTGCTATTTTAAGATTCATATCTAGTTCCCTTAACTTTTTTAGCATTCTCTCCTCAACATTGTAATCATGGCACTTATGTGTAGAATATAATGTATTGGCTTGCTTGACTGTTCTTGGTGTGCTCTGTCAATGACATATGGATTTTATATGTCCACAAAAGCACTTTCAGTTCCTTTATAATAAGAGCAAAGGGAATCCATACCTTCAACACTCACAACAATGTGGAGGTTATTCCTTTGCACCATGTACTTCATCTTGTCAATTTTAGATTCCATTTGGACCATGTGAGACTGTAGATCACTAATGCATTTGGTATTATTAGCTACCAGTTTAGTCTTATCCCTCATTTCTTCTTGTTGTAGGGATAATGTATACTGGACAGTGTTCAACTGTTGCTCATGTTTTCATGTGGTGGATTTAATCTGCTGGAATTATTCTGTTGTGTTGTGCATTAGCTTAGTAATTGGGTTTAGGGTTTTGTGGATGGGCTTTATGTCTTCCCAGATATGTTCATCAGGTTCTGCCGTTTTTCTTAACCACAGAAACCAATCTGTAGACTATCATAAGTGTCAGTGAACTATAACTCCATGAAGTGAACTGACTTTAAACAGTTTAAAGAACTATTTGAGTTATTATCCAGATTTTTAAGATGAAATCAGCTTTAATTACAACAAATTAAATTAAGAACAGAGGCTCCTTTTTAATTATTTTTTGGTGATCACCCATGGAGCCATGAGTCACGGATTGTTCTCCAGCATATGTCCATGGGAACCTCCTTTATTACTAATTTTGCACCAATTTATTCACCATAAGAGTTTGTCTCATGAAGCTACTTTAGAATCAAAAATATACTTAGACCTATGCATGATTTAAATCCTTACTGTTTTTTTAACCTAGAACATAAACTTTTCTTTCATTTGTGTTCTACACATTGGTCATTGATATATGGAAAATGTTCTGTCATTTGATGCATCCGATGAGCACTCACTCATATAAGCTATTAGAAATTTATGAGAAAGAGAATTATGCCACCACTGAAAAAGAGTACCTGACCTTGAAAATGGTAATCATGACCTTAACATAATATTTGTGGGAACAGAATTAACACCCCTAACAGATCTTAAGTCAATGTTTTTACATTAGCTACACAGTGCAAATGACAAAAATGAACGCACTGTGCAACAGCACCTGGTCTTGGAACCAAAGTATGTCATTGCAAAACAAAGTAATTTCTAGGTATAAAAATGCAAATATATAGTCTTGCAAGGCAAGCACTGTCAAGATAATATATAACATATTAAGCTGTTAACCAAGCTAAATCTAGCTTTTCAAATGAGAATGCAACAAATACATGTTATAACAAAATATTCCAGTAAGATTTATGGCATTAGTACATGTGCATGTATATCGATATATGTTGTGCATAAACACATACACACACACACACACACACACACACACACACACACACACACACACACACACACACACACAACAGTCTCTTGTCTGTGTTTTAAGAGCAGTTAATTTACAATGACAACTAAAAGTTGCTTCCAACTTAAAAACAAAACAGAAAAACATTATTCAGGTCACATACAGTTCAGTTCGTCTTTTAAAATCTCTCAGAAAAAGCACAAGAGTCCATGAACATCCTTTTCTTTGAAGTGGCAGCTCAGAATAGGTTCCCTATAACCTTCAAGTATTTCTGCAACTTATTCTTGTGTAAAATCCCCATGTAACTTCCTGGCACTGAACAGATAAGTAGGCATGAAAAGCCACAGCTTCTTCTGGTTTTGGTTTCACCCCAAGAATCTCCATTCTTGGTTTTGGAAATCCTCTCCAAAAGAGGCAAATGTGTCTACCTGTTTAGGCTACAGAACTTCCTGTTGACAGCAGCTCAGCAGGTATTATGCATTTTTTTATCTATTACAAGACTTCATTACCATATTACATAGAATATACAAAGCATGGCTATAGTGAATAAGCACTTCTACACAAGGGAGATAGTCACTAGGCCATACACACACACACACACACACACACACACACACACACACACACACACACACGCACCCCCACACATACTCTCTCTGATGTGTGTGTCTATGGGTGTGTTTGCATGGGTGTGTTTGCGTGTGTGTGTGTGTGTGTGTGTGTGTGTGTGTGTGTGTGTGTGTGTGTGTGTGTGTATGTGTGTGTGTGTGTGTGCGCTTGTGCATGCTTGCCTGCTCACACATCTGTATTATGGTCCCTATTAAGTCAGCGAATGCATTAAATTGCGAATGCTGCTTAATCTAACTGACTTACCTGAAATGACAAAATCTCGAAAGCACAGAATAGCTTTTTATTTCCTAGGGAAAAAAATCACTGGGCCGTTTTTGGGACTTTGCTGTTTCCTCCACTGTGGTGCGATCTCGGAGTTGGTATATTTAATTAGGGGGGGTGTAGGGGGCACAGCATGTCGGGGCGGTGAAGCCCCCCACTTTATTTTGTGTTTTTTTTTGTTTTTTTTAAGGGATCAGTGATTTTTTTTTTTGCCTGGGGGAAAAAATTGCTGATTTGTTTGTTCGACATTTTGTTTTTTCAGTGTTACTGGGTCGATTACATAGCATTCACAATTTAGTGCATTCGCTTATATAATATAGACCCTGTATATATATGTATATATCTATTTATATATATATATATATATATCTATATATATATATATGTATATATCTATTTATATATATATATATATATATATATATATATATATATATATATATGTGTGTGTGTTTCTGTAATAAATGCATGTGGTACTCTTCAGATCAGCTTCTAAGAGTTCTTGGGCAGAATTTCCATATCTAAATTTCAGAGAAACTGCTAAGCAATAATGGTTGAATGCCTCTTTCTGAAGAAGAGTATAACATGTCACTCTTAAAACATTATGCAAAGCAGATAAGAACCCCATCTTTCTCTCACCAATGCCTGATATCAACTATTTTTCTGTATATCATTGTTTCTTGTCATGGTGACCAAATGGATATATTTTCATAAAATGTATGTGTTATCTGCTGTTACTGTCTTTCCTGGGAGTGTTGCTATAGTCTTCATGAAGCTTCAGTATGTATATATCAGAATGCTGTTGGTCAGTCCTTGTAGCAGATCCAACATGTATTGGAATAACTCAGTGTAGTGGTAGTGCATGAGTCACTGGACTTTGCATCAATAGAAATGTGCTCCATATTGTTTGAGTGCCCTATGCATATCAAACCCGTATTCACTAACAGACACATGTATGTAACTAACACACATGGCCCTTACTCTGTGGAGGCTGCACAAACAGTATACCTGCTAGATACATATGCAGAGCCCCAGGCCATATAACTGTACAGTGTATGGAGTGTGAGGTGAGAAGCACGGTTGTCACTGGTATGTGTCAGCAGGGACACAAGCCATGCCTTTCTCTCCACTGTTCACACCCTACACTGAGTGCATATCCCGTAAATAATGACCAACATCAGGCCTTGCTGCAAAATTATGTTAACATTTTCCCTTCTCCTGATGCATCAGCATAGCCTTCCAAGGAGTCTAAACATGTAAAACAATTAATCCATATTTAAAAACAGCCAAAGAAAACAGTAAATCACTTACCATATTAGATTATTTCATTTACATTTCTGTATTCAAGCAGAACTACAAAGCATTATGCCTTAAAACAAATAAAATAAATACTCTTTCCCTGCAAAGTATTTTATCTTCTATACTACTTTTCTCCTTGATATAAAAACAAACCTGTTCTAAGATGGCACCTGTCAATAAATTAGCATCTTAAATACAAATTGTTAAAATTTAAAGGAAAAGGATTTCCATTTCTGATTTTCTTTCTCTGGTGTGTTCCTGCAGTCTCACTTGCAGTTTCTTGTAGTTTATCCTATACACAATTGAGTGCAGAGACTCATAAGAGTATAGGTCAGATTCTCATTGATATATGAATATCTTCTTATACTAGAGAACCTAATACCATTTATGCAATCGAATTAGTATTTGTGTTACCACAGACAAAGCAATGTTGGGAGCAATAGCTAAATATAGCCTTACAAAATGACCATGAACTAAAGAAATCCCTTAAAATTCTGTCCCTGTACTATAACACGTGAGGCTCATTTTCTCGCATTCCTAGTGTTTTATTATTAAATAAAACTGTCCAAATTGTCTTCATCATACCATTCATTTCTTAAGTTAAAACACTGGGGGCAATTCAGAACAGTTACGGAGAGATATATACCATTTCCAAGTCAGAGACAGCCTTATCACAGTGCTTTAACATGGAGATGTGCAGCACAGTGATGGGTTTTTGCTGCAGCCATGCTAAATACTAGTGAGGCAATCTGGGGGAAATGTATATGCTAATTAGTCATGTGTTCTCTGTCCTCCAGAAATGCATGCAGGAAGACATTTACACTGGTGAGCAATTCACAAAATAGCTGAGCTGCGTCAAGTAACACAGGTGACTCACAGCCACTTGTGTTAATGAACACGACCAAAAACGTGTATTCACCCATCGCAAGTAAGTGCCACTAAGTTTAGCAGATAGGCAGAGTTCTGGGTGTGTGCATGTGTGTGGTTGCATGTGTGTGTGTGTGACTGCCTAGGAAGCCACAGAAGGGGGTTAGTGAAGGGGTGGATTAGAGTAGGTCAGGTAGGTGCATGTGTGTATACATGAATGTGTGAATGTTGGGGGGGGCTGTCACACCTGCATACTTCCTAGACTAATGAGTAAATCCCACAAACATTGTTGGAGGAACACTAGACACCAGGGATACTTTGCAAATAGTGCCTTAAAAGCATTTAAAAAATAATTAAGAAAGATGACATGGGTCTGAGGGGAAACTTAATACTGGGGATACTGTACATATAGTGCCCTAAAGACACTAAAAAGGACTCAAACCCTGCAACCGCTTATCTCAAACAGAGGTTATTAGCTCTTTGCACCAGCACTTAACACTGAGGATGCAACAAAATGCTATTTAAGAGTTTAAAAACAAATTATGTATAGTAAAACTCAAGAATGGTTTTGAACCTTGCACCCTAGATACAAAGAGCAACAGCATTAATGCACTATGCTAACTTATCAGTTAAAGCATCCAGGCTAATTTTACTTAAGAAGAAGTATGAAACTTTAGTGTCTGTAATGATTCAAAAAGTGTAACAGTTCATTAGTTATGAGGGTAACAGCAGGAGTGTGTCCATGTTGGGGGCAGGGGGCAGACTTTAATACAAAAGCCAGGAGGAACACCAGATGACACCAGGAAGAATATTTAAACTATTGCTGTGACTCAATTAAAAAGTTAATAGAGCCGCAACTCTACCATCACTAAACATTTTACAAACATTAAGTGGAATGAAACTAAAATTTGCCGATATTTACTGACTGTAACAATATGTAATTTACAAGGGTAGAGAGAAAACATTATGAATTTACATTTTATGTATTTATTTTACATTTGTTGACCAAGAATGTCTGACTGAGCTGATAGCCCTTTTTCAGCAGAGGCCCAGGGAGAAAAGCTCTACTTTTGCATAATATATTAGAAATAGTAATACATCAATAAATTTAAAAGATAATACATCATTATTTGGAGATAAGCTCCGAGTAACATTTGTTAGCAACATTTGTTAGCAACATATTAATATTGTTCAAAATAGACATTAATTGAGTACAGAGCAGTTTAAATGAAATTACAATTACAAAACAACATATAATGCAGACAGGTTTAGATACAGACTAGGCAGTACAGGTTTATTTGGGTTCAATATACAGTGGACTGATAATAAGACTTTTGTTTAGAGATGGGATTGTGGAGGAGATACAGTAAAGTTAGGAGGTATTGACTGAAAGGAGTTACAGTAAAAGGCTAGTAGGTTGGGGTGATAAGAGAGTAGAAGTGTGTTATGGTTGAGAAGGAAAAGGTGAGATTTGTAGACAGGGGAGAAGTTGAGTAGGGGTTCAAGGTAGGCAAGGGAGGCTGAGTACTAGATAATAAGTTAAGGAGGCTGAGTGCAATTGCAGGACCATTGATTGTTCAGGTAGTCTTTTAAGGCTGATTTGAATGCCTTCGCATTATTGAGAGCTCTGATTTCCCGGAGTAGTTTGTTCTATGATTTGGCATGGTTGTATCTGTAGAGGTTGCAGCCAGTTTTATTCTTTGGTTGATGGGTTTGAAGCAGTTCTTGGTAAGAGCTTCGAAGAGTCATAGAAGGAATGTAGTAGGAGATAAGAGGGGATAGGTTGGTACAGAAAGGAGGTTGATATAAAATGGAATGGATAACTATACGTTGTGAGAGAAGAAGCTAATGGGGAAATTCATGCCATTGTAAGGTTTTTAGAGAGCGAGAGAGATACGATTTATAATTTAAGTTTGCTGTGAATCTGGCGATCTTGTTATAGGTAGATTCTAGCTTAGAAGGCTGATGAGTTGAGGTTAGTTAGGATTTGGGGCTGTACATAAGACTTGGTAATAGATAAGCATGAGAGAGGGATGTCCTTGCTTTATTAGTGGGGAACTTTTTATTTCTGTATAAGAGCCCCAGCTTTTGGTGTGTTTTACTGATGTAATTGTTAACATGTAGATCAAAATTTAATTGGTCATCAAAGAGTTTAGTGGAGGATTCGTCAGTGATTGGTGTGTTGTTTAGGGAGACTACTGAGAAGAAAGATTTAAGATGGTTAAGGTTTTTGGGGAGAAACGGTAAGAGTTTGGTTTTGTTAGGATTCAGTATGAGCTGTTTTTTAGATAGCCAGGATTCAACTGAGTTAAATGAAGACTGAGAAAGTGAGAGAAGTTCCGTGGGGGGTGTCAGCAATGGAGATAACTGTGGAGTCATCTGCATATTGGACAAGTGATGACTGAGGGCAAGATGTATAGAGTAGGTTAATGAAGATGTTAAAGAGAAGTGGTCCAAGTATGGAACCTTGGGGAATGCTACTTTTAACAGGTGGGGGGGCAGAGACTGATCTCTGAGTGTATCTACATTCTTCCTTTCTGAATCTCTGGAATTTTATTTCATAACAAGTTAAATGCTATCCTTCTTATTTCTACATATATATATATATATATATATATATATATATATATATAGTTCCCCTTGAAGTAACTGAATAACCAAAATGTAGACTCGCTTAGCAGCGAGACAACAACAACCAAACATTCAAAACAGCAAACTCCAGGAAAGACAAAATTTCACCTCAGGGACACTAACCACTTGGCCACCACTGACGACCTTTGCCATTTTCTCCACTGTAGTGCGATCTCGGAGTTGGAATATTTAGTTAGTGGGTTGTGGGGCTGTGGGGGGTGGTGAAGCACTCCAGTGGGTTTTATTTGTGTAGTTATTTTTTTTGTCAGTGGTGGCCAAGTGGTTTGTTTCCCGTAGGTGAAATTTGCCGTTCTGGGAGTTCATTGTTTTGAATGTTTCATTGTTGTCTTCTCACTGTTAAGTGAATCAACATTTTGGTTCTTCAATTATTTAAAGTAGAACTATATATATATATATATATATATATATATATATATATATATATATATATATATATACTTCCAGCATAATCACCCTTTTGCTATGGTTGCGTTCCTACATACATTTATTGATAACTTTTTAATAAACTGTATTAATATCCTTCTCAGATACCCTCTGTTACAGAACATTTTCATAGTATTTTTAGCTTTCCTCAAAACAGCTTCTCTTTTACTAGATACACAAGACAGTCAAATAATAACATTTGTCTCACTCTACTTTTCTCCCTTTTATGGATTCTGAGTAGTGGTCTATATGGAACAGAAGATACAAAATGAGGAGGTTGACAACATGAACCATGCACAAAATTCATAGTACAGTTCAGTTTCCAGTATAATTTATTAATAATTTTCCTGAATTTTATACCAGTCAGATCCAAGTAATTTAACTGATGGCTTTAGATAAAATATGTAAATTTGAAATGTAATCTACTATTATTAAAATTAGTTAAAAGTCAATGATGCCATAGTTGTCCCCCTGCATATAAAAAGCCATCATTTCTATATCAAAAATAGCATAACATATATTCCTTAAAGAGCTTCTCTGTATAAGTACATTCATATTCAAGTAAAGACTTAAGTATATTTGTACAAGCCAGAGCCTAGGGGCATCCATGACAGTTCCTTTAATTTATTGGTATAACACACCATCAAAGGCATAATATTCATTTCTTAGAAAGAAGTAACTTATATCATTTAAATAAGCATGAGTATATTCCCTAAAATATAATTCCCATAATAATTTAATCTAATCTAATCTAATCTAATATAATATATATATATAATATAATATATATATAATATATATATATAATATATACTACCAAGACACCCCTAGACCGTACCAACTTCCAAAAACTAAGAAATGACACAAAAAAATCTATCTTAATGGACAAAAAGAACTACTATTTCCAACTACAACATAAACATCAAAACAACCCCCAAAAGTTTTGGACAGGAATAAACAAACTTCTCCATCCAGGCAGGTCCTCCACCCCCACACCAGCAAACCTAACTATGAAAAACCCAGATGAAGTGGCCACATCCTTTAATACCTTCTTCATCGATGTGATCAAATCCTTAGCCAACCAACAAGTAGCCCCCTGCTCCCTAACCACAAGTCCCACCCAGAAGACCACGCCGTTATTCAACCTACAACCTGTCCCTACTGCATACATCCGATCCTTACTAAGGAAACTAAAGCCAACCACTCGCGGCAGACCTACTTCCAGCAGACTTTCTACAAAAAGCTGCGAATGTTATAGCCTATCCCATCTCAATCTTAATTAATCGGACCATAACTGAATCCACAATCCCCTCCATATGGAAAATCTCCCATGTCATGCCCCTCCATAAAGGTCGCTCATCCACTGGCCTCTCAAACTACAGACCAATAGCCATTTTGTCACCACTGGCAAAAATCATGGAAAAAGTATTCACAAACAACTCATCCACTACCTAACTCAGGAAAACCTGCTAACCAACTCCCAGCATGGCTTCAGGCCCAAACATAGCACTATTACCGCTCTCCTCTCTTTCACAAACACTATCAATCTTAACCGGAATGACAAAAAAATTTCTTCAGCCCTCTTCTTGGACCTATCAAAAGCTTTTGATATGGTCAACCACAAACTCTTGCATGCAACCCTAAAAACTCTCTATCTAGATAACAAAACCCTAGACTGGTTTCATGCCTATCTTTCTGATAGGCAACAAGCTGTGCTCTGGCAAAGCAAGCTCTCCGACCTCATACCCAACACCATAGGAGTCCCCCAAGGTTCCATACTTGGCCCTCTTCTATTTTCCATCTTTATTAATGATCTTAACAAAGTCATCCCAGAGTCTACATGTATTCAATATGCTGATGACTCGACTTTAATTTGCTCATATAGATCCCCAACTATTCTATTATCCAAAACTCAAGACTGTTTAACTGCAGTTGAGAATTGGTTATCAGAACACCAACTGATCCTTAATCCAAAAAAAACGAAAATGCTACTCTTCCATCCTACCCATAAAACACCAACTTTTCCCTTTTGTGTACAATCCAACAATGGAACCACCATCACCCCCGACCCTCATACCAAGCTATTAGCGGTTACCATTGACAACAAACTCAGATTTGATGTGCACATCAACCAAACTATCAAAACTGTTAATAAGAAACTGGGGTCCCTTTATAGAATAAAATCTTTTCTGACTCCCACGGCTAAAGTTGCCATTGCTCGCACCCATCTCCTTTCTACCCTCTTGTATGCCTCCCCCATACTTACAAATCCCAACAAATCAGATCTATCTAAACTCTCTTGTTGTTATAATCATATTGCAAGATTTGCCACAGGCCTGCCCTACAAAACCCATCACTGTACTAATCTTCAGAACCTAGGTTGGATAGAACTACCAAACCTACTTCTACAGAAGCAACTTATTATTGCTTACAAAATACTCTCTCAACCTGAAAACACTCCCGCCTGTCTGGAATAATTACCCCTTATACCAACCTAAATAGACTAAGATCATCTCACAGATTACTCGCACAGACAATCAAATCCTGTAACTCAGGAGGTGACTCTCTGTTTTCAAACACAGTGGGTAAAATATGGAACTCTCTTCCACCTAGTCTCACCGAATCAACCTCCCTAAATACTTTCAGAAATGGCCTCTCCCACCACTTCAAATCCCACTGGCTTTGCCAATGTTCTAATCCAGACTAGCCCATAGCTCCCCCTCAACCTCCTCAGTGAAATTACTATCCTCCTAGGCCTCAAGCCATCTACTCTCCCCCTGAAACTAACTACTTGTAGGTTTGTTTCTTATAATAATTGTTCACTGTACATCCTAATGTAACTTTTTCTTACCTGTGTATACTAACTATATGATGCTTTGTTTTTCTCTTTATAATTGTTATTGTACATACTAATGTAACTTTTTTTCCCTGGGTATTTAGTGCATAACTACAATCGTATGTTAGCTGTCAAACATTGTTGTAACCTACTATGTACTATTGGAACTTTTTGTAACCTACTATGTACTATTGGAGCTTTTCTCCCCGGGCCTCCGCTGAAAATGGACATGTGTCCAGTCGGACTTTCCCGGTCAACAAATGTAAAATAAATAAATAAATAAAAATAATATAATATATTATATATAATATATAATATATAATGTCTCATGTCAGTGTTTTATACAAATCTTCTGTTCAAACAACATCATACAGCTTTAATTAAAAATGGCTAGGATCTTTACTATATTAATCTATTTTTTTTACATATTGCTTCAAGTAATCACTTACAGTTTTTACCTATATTCTCCAAACATCGTTCATATCCTGAAACAATTGTATGGCCTGGTGGACAATCCTATGTCCTTATTTTAACATATTTTAGGGCTGCAGTAAACTACTGGTATTTTAGGATTTTTTTTTGTTATTATTTTATTTTCTAAACCCTTAGATCGTTGATATAAGCTAAAACTGGTGGATATGATTTAATAGTATACAAGCACCCATGTCAAAAAAGTAGATTATAATGGAAATACTTACAATGGTGAAAATGAGAAGCACAAATGTTTATTTTATTACTCAGTACAATATTTTAACATAAGAACTGATTGCTGTAGTGAAGAAATATTGGAGGTTTTAATGTAGTGATAAAATATTAACAGGAAAGTTAGAAATTGTGCCTCGAAATTAGCAGTGGTAGAAATTTAAGAGATGTTTTTCTTTGCTTGTTATAGCTCATAGCAATTTTATTACATAAGCTGTCACCTGTCTTTGGTAACATAACTCACAATTTTAATAGAATAAATGTATGTTTATCTTGTATTGGAAAATAAACACGTAACAGTAAGAATGAAAACTTGTGATTTTACAAGTCCCTGCAGTCTTGTGTATGTGGCAAAATCTATGTAGAAGAAAATTTAAAAGTGAGGCTGCAAGAGTACATGAGAGATATCTGAAAAAAGAATGAAAAGACATGTCACTTCACATTTTACTATCTGCCATTTAATTTACTGGCAGCTGCTGTATTAGAACAGGAGGCTGTTCATAAAAGAGAGGAAAATAATGTGAAAAAAGGTTACTCTACAAGGATAGTGCACTTATTTCAGAATACAATACTTTGAAGTCAAATGGTTTGAATAACAGAAATGAACTGGAAGAACATGGTAGGGTAATTGGTTTATTATTTTGCATAACTAGTTTTTTAATATGGGTAAATTATTTTTCAGGTTTATGCTTTCATGTGGAAGCTTGTGTTCCTAGCTGTCCAGAGATTTCATGTTAGACCAGTGGCAGTGACAAAAACATGGAATGTAAAGGGTCCTTCCACTGTTTACACCCAGACAATGATCAGTGTTTTCCTTTCTTACTGAATTGTTAATACAGTACTATGTTAGGCATTTATTCTGCAGGTGATAGTTGTATGCACAAAATCACTATCATAGTGGTTTCCTAGTTTAATGGAGAAACAATTGCTCTTGAGGAAAACCAGGTACCTAGCTGTCTAGACACTCCTCGTTAGTTCAATAGAAGTACAACAGGAGAGATTGCAGGGAGGGGTTAGGTTCAATCCCCAAACAAGGGTCAGTGTTTTCCTTTCTCACTGAGTTATTTTTTTACATTTTGACTCCCTTTTAAATTTCTACCAAATGTTGGTGTTTCTAAAACTATGACAGGAATGTACCCCCTTCCTAAGTCAGGGTATGATTAGAGTTTATGAAATTAGTATAGGTTCAGACTTTGATGTTGGCCAAGAGTACTCTCATCAGCACCCACAAGAAACCCAGAATTGCATCCTTCTGCAGTTTATATGAGTCTACATGTATTGGTAGAATATTTAAGTGTGTTTGAAAATTATTTTTTATTAGTCTTGTTTCTCCTACTACTGTTGGAACTGTGTGTGTGTCTTTATCCCACATCGCTGTATTTTATGCTTGCAGATTCTGTTAATTTATGATTGGGTGTCGCTTAGTGGGTAGAACACTAGGCTCCTTTTAACACTAAGCTAATATGCAGGAGATCTGTGTGTTAATGAAGTTTTGTACTAGACATCGGTATTGGTTATTTTATTTCATTATTTCCATTTTATGCAGTACTTTTTATTTCATGTGATTGGTCCATGGTTGTGATCTACCTGAGATGTGGGAACAAGCTGTACATCCTGTATGCCCTATTTATTAGGTAGACATTTGACCCCTTGCTGCAGATGTAGCATGTCTGAACTACTCTGAGAATGAGTTGCACTAGTGCTTGGGGTATCTGCATATCCCCCTTTCATGGGTGTATAATGGCAGAAGACATTCACATCAGTGTGTCCATCACAGATGTAATGCTGGGTTTATGTCTGACAACAAAAGATTTTCAAACATGATGGAAAATGCAGACATGATGTGACGTGGTTGCTACTAGTGATTGGTATATGTAGGAAGTATAATAGTAGAGCAAGGTGGGTAGGTGAGACTAGGGGCAGGGTAGCAGGCTTCCCCACCATCAGGCCAATTATAACTGAGAGCAATCAGTTTATAGCCATTATAGAGAACTCACCAAGAAGCTAGTGAGATGAAGTAAGTAGCATTTACAGTGACATTTATAGGTCAAGAGAAAGGACAGTGACCTACTCAGCAAGTGGTCCTTAGAGTGCAAGGACCACTCCTTTGGAGGGAATGTCACAACCACTTTCCAGCACAGGGCAGCCAAGTATTTGATTAAAGTTAATGCACAGCAAGGCTGTCTCTTCATGTTAAACTTGTTACATTGCACACTAACAATATTCTCTGTGAAAACTTTTTGCAGAGGTGTGCTTTGCAGAAGAGCTCCTGCTATGTCAGATTCAAGGATCAATGTAGTGACTACAGGCTCTGAAAGGAAAGAAAAGAGAAAACTTCTACTAAACCAAAATATTATATGGAGACATTTCTGGAAAGATTGCAAGCCCGTGTAAACTAAAGCACTGTTAGCGATTCCCTGCTGGATGAGGAAAGTAACATTTTTGTCTGTGAGTGATGTGAAGGCTGCCAGCCTAGCTAGATAGAATTTTGTAAATAATTCTATGTCACTGTAAATATTAATATGATCCACAGGCTTGTGTAACAAATGTAAGAAAACTGTGTTATGTTCTGAGCTTTAAAAATGTAACCACAGTGTACCCTGCTGGAAGAAAGCTGATAAGTAAGGGACTTTACAACTGTGTATGATCTCAAGCTTTGATACAGGATAACTGCAGCTATAAATTCTTTCTATTGTCCTACGGCAGAGATAATTACTAGGTTTCACATGTAAAGTGTCTTTTATTGCTGTGGCTTCCTGGCATGTACAGATTACAAAGAAATGTTAAATGTTAAGTTCCGTGAGCCCGAAAAACTTAAGCAGAAGTGTTAAGAATGATGTAATCTGAAATGACTCAGCAGTGATATGTATTATCAATTTAAGGGCTATCTCAGAAAGTAAGAATAGCATTTTGTATTTTGTTCTGAAGCTGACAACAGCTCACCAGCACTTTGCCTTGAAAGTAAAGTTATTTAGAACATAGTTCTCTTAGAGACAGATAGGAATATAGTCAGATTAGTCTAACTGTTTTCTATATTTATGTGAGACTATCCTACAATATTGTTTTAAAGTATTTTCCTGTGATTTCTGAACTCTCTATTATCACTGTGTTGAATTAATGAATATTGTCTTATGTTTTTATTATTTATTATTAAATATTTTTAAACCTTTCAACTATGGCTGTTTTGTGTACAGATAATTTAAGCTCTTAGAGTGCTTGCATGTATTTGTTGATACTGTATAGGCCACTCCTAAATGGTCTTCAAGTCTTAGTCAGACATCAATTGGATAATAATATCATTGCACAGTAGAATTGGACACCCTTTGGTAAGGGCCTTATAGTAGCTGTTAAGGGTGGTTGGTGGCAGTTGGTACTACTGTATAGTCTGGGCAGAAGGGGGCATAGCTGGAAAACCTGTGCCAGCCTTTCCCAGGATGGTCTGTGTGTTGGTATATAACTCAAATCTCAAAGTGTGTGTGTGTGTGTGTGTGTGTGTGTGTGCGTGTGTGTGTGAGTGTGTGTCAGCTACCTGGGCAGGGGCACGAAGCACTGGGTGGACAGACAGGGTGCTGGAGGTTTTGGCTTAACCACTTAGCTGAGATCTGAACCCTATAGTTGTGCCAGTGTGGAGTGTTATTGGGGATCTGAAGAGAAAGGGAGAAACCAACTCCAGACTAATGGTGATCTCTGTGTGCTCTTAAGGGAAATTGTACTTTACTGTGTCTATACTTGTTATCCTCCCAGTGTGAACACCCCTCACTGGTGTTAGGGGTGAGAATTGAGGCTCTTTGATTACTGGACCAGTGCACGGGTGTCACAAGCGATAGAGCTGCATTCTGTTTTACTTCCTCCATTTTGTTTTTTTGTTTTGTTTTCGGAAAACTGCTTCTCCTGATGTTTTTGTTCTATGTGAGAGATAGATACATTATCTAGGCTGCACAATTCACATATTTTTCATTGGTTAAATTATTTCTTGAGTGATTCTTAAATACACAGTTAATTTCTGGGTCTTTGTCTTTTCTGAAAAGATTTCAAGCCTGCATAAACCCAAAGCACTACTGGTAATTCCCCTGCTAGTTTTTCACACCCACTGTCCCTTTCATTGGTCTGCTTTTTAAACCTGGTGATTTTAAGCTGCTTACCTCTACTCTAAATTGACCTTAATAAGTTCCTCCCTTTCTATAATGCTTTTGATATCTTGAATTGTTTATTTGCCTTTCTTTGTGCTTATATGGAAAAAGTGCATTTTGCTGCTCATTGTCCGTTCTACTGATTTACTTGCTCTGAATTCATTATCTAGATAGCTGTTGGATAAAGTAGTGTATTGTACACTCTAAAAAGTACTTGTTTCTACATCAAGAGGTCAGTGCATTGTCCATCTAGTGCACTGCGAGGTAGCCTGGTCTGTTTAGGTTGGGGAAACACTTGAGATTACTGCATGTAGTTGTACTGGCTGGAGGGCTTATTAATCACCTTATCTTGTTTTTAATGCCTTTATGAATTCTGTACAATTGAGTGGCTCTTGGCATATTTATACAAAGCAATGTACTTTTATTGAATAATCACAATTTTATAAGCTGTTTAAAGTACACTGTTATATCCATATCTTTAAGTTTGGTTGTAGTAGCATTTCACTGCAGACACTCCTTTACTGTGCTTTTACATTAGGAGAACTGGGACTATTCATCTGGTGGCAGTAGGTGTTTACCTGGTCTATCTGAGCAGAGAAACACTCCAAAGGGCTCACTTCTCTTATTATACTGTGACTGTACTTTAGCAGTTTCAAAAAAGTACTGTCTGCTGCTGCTTAAAATAGTTAGTTGCACTGTATTACATTGTATCTGTTAGTTGTAAGCCTGCTGTAGGCACTTTGTATGGTCGTGTTACATTTGGGCTCCAAACCAGGTATTCTACATTAAGAAGATATTTTTCTGCAGCTTTATGACAAATGTGTACTGATCTAACCTGTCTGAGTTGGTGAATGCTGGTAGAAGCCTCATTGAGTGCTTTCCTGTTTCTGTTTGCTGATATTTAAGCCATTCCTTTGTGTGGTGTTGCTCTTTATGCAACAGCAGCAGTTAACAATTTCCCCAATAGATGCAAAAGCCTAGAAGCTCAGTTTTTCCCTGTAAAGCTGTCAGTGAAACCTTTACAAGCTTTTCTACTGCTCTAGGAGCAACTTGGTTGTGCACTGAGCAGGGTTTCCTTAATAGTCAACCTTAGCTATGCAAAGTATATGAACCTGTTGTAGTCTTGGCGTTATCAGCACAGTCCTGTCAAAATTAACCCATTCCCTTCCCTAATAAAACATACAGTAAGAGCCTGCTATCATGGATGGACAGTTTTCTACCATCTTTCTGGCCAGCCTGATAGACATGAGCATCCTGAGGCAATGTAGCAATTGTCTCATGTATACTGACAACCAATAACTCCTGAAACAAGCAAATACTTTATGTGAGAGATGTAGTTACACTATGAAATTGGTGGCAAGACTCTCACATAAGAATAAATTGAATATCAAACAGGTTATCAGCACACACGCATTTCCCACACTAAATATGAGCATGATACATAAATCCACATATGCAGAGGCCCTCACTAGTAACTTACCAAAAGATCAGAGGCCTGCCAAACAGAAACCCCCTACATACATAGCAATGCAAAAAACAAACACAACGCATAATAACACACACACTAGTGTCTCAACAAATAAGCCAATAAAGCATAACACCACAAAACCTAATGTATTGGCCATAGGGGACTCCTTTATGAGACACATGGATGTTCCCCTCACTGGGCTGGATAAAGAGTGGGTTACGGTTACCTGTCTGTCAGGTGCCAAGATCAATCAAGTCAGTCAAGCACTCAAGTCACTCAACCACAATTTCCAGTATAACTCCATCATAGTCCATGTGGGGGTGAATAACTTGAGACTTACCTTACTAGACTATATGAAGACAGACATGACTGAACTCTCAGATTATATGTCACAGGCAAGTATAAGCCTGTCCATAAGCAGCATTCTACCTTCTCCAAGGATTATGCCACACAATACAAACAAAAAATGATTGACTTTAACAATTGGCTTAGCTTCTGTTGTCAGTCCAAGGGGATCCAATATCTGTCAGCTTGCTTAATGCTAGGAATCTAAACAAGCAACTGCACGCCCTGGAAGCACTCCTCACTTTGGAAGATGCTGATGTATGTGCAGTCACCAAGACATGGTTCAAAGGCGCAAAAAGCATCCAGGCTCTGCAGGGCTACAATGCTTTTCATAAGTTCAGACACAAACTGAGCATGAAGGAACCAAAGGAGGATGTGTATCCATCTTCATTAAGGATAAGTACACCCAGAGACTGGTCAAACAGTATGACTCTCTTGAGCTACTGCATGTCCAATTAACTATAGGCAAAGCTCCCTACTACATCATAGTTAGCTGCAAGCCCCCACCATAAAAAAGGAAAAGCATACAGCATACCTGGACTAACTAGAGTCACTTGCCATAAAGCACAACGCTTTACTCATGAGTGATTTTAATTACCCTACCATCGACTGGGAAATATTCATGACCACAAACATTCTGGCTCACAGATTCCTGGACTTTGTCAATGCAAATGCTCTGGAACAGCTAGTCAGCACACCAGCAAGAGGCTCAAATGTCACATAATACTCACTGACATGGGAGAGCATTGCACCCCCCATGTGATGTCCTCCCTGATAAGACTGGACCATAAATCAGTGTTGTTTTATGTAATTACAAGACCAGATACCCCATCAAGCTGAAAAATGCTTCAGAATTTTTCCAAGACAAATTGCCTCCTACTAAATGTTGGCATACGAAGATTCAAAGCCCCCTCAAATTCAGATAATTCGAACTCCTATGCAGAAGTGTACACCTATGCCCTGTATTACCATTTAAGCAGTTGTATAGAATTGGCTGTACCTGCCCATATTAAAACCAGGTCTTTCCAAAAAAAAAACAACTCACCCTGGTGGACCCCTAGTGTTAACAGGCTACACAACAAGAGAAAGAAACTAATCCAAGAACAAGAGAGAACTGGCTTAGCAGAGGAAGAAATCCCACTCTAGCTTAAACAGACACATTAGAGGTCTTGTCAAGAAATCCAAAGCTAATTATGAAGCAAAAATAGGCTCCCTAGCTAAGGATAATCACAAGGCATTATTTAACTACATTCAGAATTTAAAAAGGAATACCCAGCTATACACCGAACTGGTTATGGATGGCACCACCCATATTCAACTGGAGGTAATAGCCAACCTGCTTGATGACAGATTTGCAGAAAACATCACTCCCCCGTCCCCTCCAGTCATCCTCTAAAGTATACCTGCCACCATTCCTCAGTCTATTATCTCAAGACAGCAGGTCATCTCAGCACTCTCCAAGGACAAAAACACAGCGTCAGTGGAACCAGCCTACATCCCAGGTTGCCTTTTAAACAGCTTAAAACCTGACCTAGCAGGCCCACTTGGATCCTGTTTAACCACAGCCTGTGAACTGGCTATGTTCCAGCAGAATGGAGGACAGCAACACTAATCCCTCTGTAAAAAGGGGGACCATCAGCCAACCCTGGGAATTACAGGCCCATAAACTTGACTAGCCTCATCTGCAAGGCCATGGAAAGAATCATTATGGACCTTATTAACAAGGACGTAGGTAATCTCCAAACTCTGGACCCAATCCAGCTTAGATTCATTAAAGGTAGATCATGTCTGTTAAACATCGTTGGCTTCTTCAAGAAAGTCACCAAGGCCCTGGACGAGGGAAAGACAGTGCATACCACCTATCTTGACCTAGCCATGGCATTTGACATAATCCTCCACTCATATTATAGAGAAACTCTCCCAATTGGAAATTAATCCCTATGTTACCAGATGGGTAACCAACTGGCTTACCAATAGGACACATACTGTCAAAGTGGGTGACTTCTCCTCTAGCAAAAGAATAGTCACCAGTGGCATATGACAGGGTTCTGTGCTGGACCCCTTTCTGTTGGGAATTCATTTCTCAGAAGTCCAGGCAAACTTGGACTGCCTGTGGCTGTCCAAGTTCAATGAAAATTGCAAACTGGGAGCAATTATTGAGTCCCCCAATGATGTTAATATATTGCAGACAGGGTTAACACAGACAAATGTTTAGTGCCAAAGCCACAGATTAAAGCTAAATGCAAAAACATGCATTAGTATTCCCTTTGGGAATGCTGACATCCCTGCTAATTACATTATAGACAGCACTCCCCAAGTGTAGACCCAATGGTATGTGATCTAAGTACTCAAGTTGACAGCAATCTGAACTTTGACCACCATGTATCCACAGTAGTAAGGAAATCCTTCTATGTGGCACATCTTATAAGTAAAGGTATCACATCTAGATCTAAGGAAGTTATAATGCCATTATACTTGGCCCTCATCAGACCAATAATTGAGTACAATGCTCCATTTTGCATGTACCTCACCCGACACCTGCAGCAATTGAAGACCACAGAGGTTTCTCAACAAAAAATTACAGAGTACACAAAACAAGTCTTACATGAAAAGACTGAAGGCCCTGTCACTGTATTCTGTCTCCTACAGGTTGCTAAGGGGTGACATATTTCTGGCTTACAGAGAAGTCTCTGACCCTTCCCTAATGGAAATGTAACACTTTTTTAAATCAAACTGCAGGAGGATCACTCACTCCAGGGATGTTAACCTAGCCTCTGACAGAAACAGATCATGCTGGAGAGGTAGATACCTCTCCCAGAGACTGCCACTTCTATGGAACAAGCTTCCAATAAACATGAAACAGAGCCCCTCCCTGACCCTCTTCAAAAGCAACCTAGATCAATGGATGGGTGACCGCAAATTCACTCCTGGGGTGGTGCCCATATCCCTCCTGGAAAGAGGAAGTCAGTATTAACCACCATAGATGCTTACCTTTGTGAACTTAAGTCACCTAACCACTGACAGTTGGGTTGACCTGGTATTAATATGGCTAGGCTTGTAAGGGCTCTAGGGCCATTAGCCTAGTAACCTCCTATGAACCTATAAAGTTAATACATATGTAGCTTTCTCAAAGAGATGGAGGGAGGAGCACAGTGAGTCAGAACAGGATAATATGGGCTACTCTAAGCATATAGAGAGGCTAAGAAAGCTTATGAATGCAAGGTGAAAATAAGTTTAGTAGGAGGTATACTGATAGAGAAGCACAGTATTACAATGTATAGATCTGTGTAGTGCAAATTATCAAAACAGCACTAAGCAGATGACTACATTATAAAACAATCAGTCTTCATCAAATTAATCAGTACATAAAAGGAATACTGCAGCAACTGAAATTACATATATAATTGTTAAAGGGCACAGGCTCAACATACATAAAGCTTATCCAACTAGAATAAAATCAAATACAAATACAACACACTACCAAGGTCTTTTCATTATTCTATACAATCTTAGAACAAATTGAAATCTAATAACTCATAACACATAACTGCCCTTGGAGGGAAGATGGTAACTGACTAGATGTGGAGACCAGTTTGAGTGGACATTTAGCAATACATTCTACTACACTGGTCTTCCCAGCCTTATATCAATTATTATAATGAACAATCAGTTTATAGCTGGCACTGAACAAATAACAAGGAAGCACAAAGAAGGACATGTTTTCTTTCAGGTATTGAATGAACACACCAAGAAGTTGGGGAGAAGAAGTAACTGGCATATGCAGTGTAACCTGCTGATCAATGATGTAGAAAGTCCTGACCTCTGTCAGTAATTACGCACATGGTTTCTGTAAATTTTACAACATCAGTCAGCAATGCAACACTGTTTGTTGACTGCCTTTCTTCATTCAAAATTAAAAAAAATTTTGACACTCTAAATACCAATGGGTAGCACAGTGACACAGCAGGTAGCATTGTTGTCTCACAGCAAGAGGTTCTCCAGTTTGATTTTTGGCTGGGGTACCGTCTGTACATAATCTGCATGTCCTCCTTGTGTTAGCATGAGTTTTCTCCAGGTGCTCCAATATCCTCTCACATTCCAAAGGCATGCAGTAGGTGGACTGAACACTCTAAATTATCTGTAGGTGTGAATGTGTGCATCTGTTTGTGAAATATGATAAAAAACATCAGTGGCAAGGCTAGTTACCTAGCAGTAAGAACACTGGCTCTAGATGATTATCACTGTTAAAGTGACATCCCAACCCCATGTCAAGAATGGGAAAAAGGGGTCATGGATGGATGGATGGATGGATGGACTTTTTGGAAGCTCTGCTTATTTTGACATTCTCTTCCAGATTCCAGACTGACTCCATATGACTCCGTAACGGCTTCACTGTCACATTGCAGCAGAGTGGGACTCAGTTATGCCCTTTTTGAATGGATTATGATTTTCATAAGAGTTACCCATTATCATCTATTCTATTTAATGTGCATCTTAAACTTTAATTATTATCTGGTTATCCCCTTCCTGTGGTTAGGTAGAGGACGTCAGTTCATGCATGTTCAGTGGCTGCCAGTAATGTGCTTTAGAATGACAACAACAATGTCTTGATCTATTTCAGGACAAAGAATTGTCAGCCTTGATTTAATGTATCTTTTGTGTGAAGTTAACAAAATTCTATCCCTCTCGAATTCTCACTTCCTAAATGCACTATAGATAGCTTTGGCTTAGTAATACAGCCCCCTTTCAGAATAAAATAAAATAAAAAAAATAGTTATGAATGTGTTACATCACTCATGCATAAATGTTTTTTTTTCTTCAGTCATGTAAAATCCATTCATTGAAACCCAGGAATATATGCATACTTGACAGAAGGCGCCTTTCTTATTCTGAGGCAAGCCAACATCAGCAAAGTTGGACTTGCCTTTTTACTTTTCTTCATGATACACTCAAAGCCGTCTTTTCAAATCCATTTAAGGTTGCCTCAGTGCCTATGGAAGTAAATATAGCTTGAAGAGAATATAGTAAACCACAGGCTTCTCAGAAAGGGAATTTTAAATCAACTAGCTATCTTCCTTTATGAAAGTATAGCTCATACAAGTAGATATTAATGATGCATTCTTTATGTTTCTTCAGCATAATATACTCCTTTGAGGCCTCAGAGAATAAATATCTTAATAAAACATTCTTGCTCTTTAAAAACATTAATTGCCTATTAGGTAAAGCTAACCGAATTGGTAAAAGTGGTTACATTTTTATAGTAACTTAGGATACCTGGACAGGTTTTAAAATCAAGTGACTGGGAATTCTAACTGCCAGAGATCCCATAGTTTCTGGTGGACAAAAAAGCCATTTACTAGGGCTACTGTCGAAAAAAAAACTGTTAAGGAAGTTCCTTTTCTACGCAAGTTAGGAGTTATCTTCTTAAAAGTATTTCACAAAGAATTTTCATGACTGACTACAGTGTTATACCCATATGCCAAATTTGCAGTTTTTCTGTCAACTATTTTCTAGATGTAGAAAGTTTAGCCAATAAACTTATCATAGGCAAATTTATTTCATTTACTGTTATCCAGATTAACAGAGGAATTGTGAATTTAATATACATGGACAATTTACAGTAGGCAAATAATATATATATTGGTGGTGGAGATAATCCACAATCCATGAGAAAAAAAAACATTCAGACATGGATAAAACATGCATATTCCACAAGCTGAAGTTAGGACTGAACCCCAAACTTGGGCACTGTAAAGCAGTTACATTACTTGCAGTGCCACCATAATTAACAAAATCTGAGGATATACATATCTGAGGGAATCACCATTGTGACATCCTCTGACATGCTGGGATCCCCATTTTCAAGAATGCACAGACCTATTACTCCTCAGCCTAATCCACCAAATCCTGTAGCATGAATCCAACCTATATCTCTGTCATATGCTAGCCATTAAAGAAAGTCCTTCTCAGATTGCACAATAAAGCCAACATTGCCCAAATACTTACTAGGCCCAGACGTGCTCTCTCATTTCAATATGCAGTTTCTCTATACTAGCACCCATGCTGTGGGACTCTCTCCCTTCAGACCTTTGTCAAATTAGTTTTTACTCCTAAAGAACTCTCCTACAAGGTCCAATCTGCTTGAGTTGGTGGTAGCTTAGGTGGATGTAAAAGATCCCACAATGCATATTGGAAAAAGTAGGGAAGTTCCTCAATGTCCTAGTATTAATATAAGTACCACCTTTGTTCTTCAGTGAAAAGAGGCCACTATCCTAGGCAGACTAATATGCACAACAAAGGATATATAATAAAAATAAAATGGATACTTCTTAGATTTCTCCTCCCTTTCCAGTCTTCTCTTCCATGTTTACGACACTTCTACAGGTAGTCTGTGCCTTAACATTATATATAATTAATTTCAAACAAACTGACTACTTCCTTAAAACTATGTTGTATTAAATGCATTTTTTCCTATTTCTCATTATCTGCAATGTGCTGTTACATTCTGTTGTTTTCAGGTATGACATTATGCTACTGCATATTTCATTTCTTTGTTATATCTCTCCCAGGATGTGGCTGAAATAAGTCTTCCATGGATCATCCCACTACATCAATCAACAAACGTAATAAACAAATGTTGAGAATGATTCTGTAGCTTAATTAAACATGACAGCTGCCATTTGCTCTAAATGCACTTTCTTCATAACTTATACTTTCCTCCATGAAGACTATACAGAATAAATAAGAAATCTAATACCATCATTTGGTACAAGTTTTGATGTATAAGCATCCTCTACATATATCCTACAGAAACATTTTCAGCTTAGGCCTTGATTAAGCAAATACCAGCATAGTACTAGACTTTTTGCTTTTGCAAGGTAATATATTGCAAGAAATATGCATATATCAGAGCTGAAAAATAAAAGTATTCTGCCTTTAGAAGGAACACATAGATGTGAGTCCTGCAAAGTTAATTTCATAAGACAATAGCTGGGTTCCGATCCTGTCAGGAATTTAAAGACATTAGCAGATATTACATGCCCTTTCAGCTAAACAGTGTATTAGCACTGGTTTAATTGAAAAGCTTTTGGTAATCAAAAGAACATATTACAACTAGTAATGATATTGCCTAACATTTGCTCTTGTTAGGTCAATGTACTGTCATTTAAGGCAAGGATTTGAAAGGAGTGGGTGTTAGAAAATCAGGAAGTATGCAAAGATATGGAAATTAAAATTATGCATGTCAGAGGAAGAGATGACTCAAAGTCTGATTGTGTATATATAGAGAGTATGTATATATATATATATATATATATATATATATATATATATATATATATATATATATATATATATATATATATATATATATATATATATATACATATATATATATGTGTGTGTGTGTGCGTGTGTGTGTATATATATATATATATATATATATATATATATATATATATATATATATATTATTAGTGAATGCAGTATCAATCTATTTGCTTCACTCCCTTCTTCTACAGTATTATATCTTCTTTTTCTGCTTTATTAGTGTAAACTTTTATGCAGACTTTTGCTTTGGTTATAAACATAGCTTCCCCCTCATACTTTTCAACTTCTTAGTACAACAAATCTGGACAAAGCCAAACATAATGGGGGTACAAAGTCCCAAAAATAGGGACAAATATCAAAAAATTGCTCTTATAAACATAGAAAGTGGTTAGAATAACAGGTTTTGCTTTACTATGCATTTTCTGAGGGATTTGAAGTCTGAAACTCAAATGTCTGTCATTATCTCATGACTTCAGTTCTCAGTGATTTGCCAGTAAACCACAAATTTTATAAGGAACAGACCAAAAATATGAAGCAAAAATCTGGACATTCTGTCAAAATTTGGACAGTTGAGAGGAATGCCTCCCCACGCCACAATGCCACACATGAGAATTTCCTGTTAAAAGGGATTGGTATTGTTTGTCGAGTCCAGCCAGTTGAAGTACCATTTCAGCAAAAATCACAAACTTCCCCAATGCCTTGTGAAGTTTTGAGAACATCTTGTAATCAAACATGATATGACAAACTATATCATAACTCAGAAGGGTTTTGTGAGGTCCATTGAGTCTCAGTCAATTAACAGATATGTGAGAGAAAATCTTAAATGTCCCCCAAATTTGTATGACCATAAAGAACATTATATTAAGTTGGGATGTGGAGCTTACACTCACTTTACACAGGACCACTAAGTTGCTTCATCATTAAAAGATTTTTGGTGAAGCAGACTGTCAACTGATTGGGACTCAGTGGACAGTATCATAACCTCCCTGAAGTCCTTTAAAATGTAAAAATAATGTTTGCGTAGATAACTAGTACAGGGATGTTTCCCATTTTGAAAGATTGGACCCCATATTTAATAGTTCAGTTTTTGTGACTCTTCTACCTACAACTCATGAATATTATTGAGTGCAAAACAAGAGGTCCTAAAGTGCTGGCAGTACAATTAGATACAATGCGGAATGGAATCCTGGGGTATACTTACATGAAGAAGTTAAGAACTCTGGCTTCAGGCAATTTTTTATTTGTCAGAAATAATGTAACCTTGAAAATTATTATAAATAATACAGAGTTTAGGAATGACTATACTTCTAGACGTTTCTGTGCAAATAAAGAATGTTTTGCATCAAAGTGGTTTTGCCTAAAGTCACTTTTACTGAACTCATTAATGTTGATGCATAAGCTAATATTACTATATCATCAGCATAACAGATCAAGTCCTTCCCACAGCAAACTAAAGGTATCCATGGATAAACCCATATGGCCCTCTAATTAATTATAGCCAAACTGAAGTTGATTGCATTTCAGAAAGCATTTCTTGTAAAGTTTGTTTAACCAAAAAAAAAAAGATGCCTGAAAAAATATTCAAAGTTACAAAACCAAGCTCAGTTTATGCTTTTAAATAAAGTTTCTAGTTCAAAACGTGGCTTAGAAATTGGCATCCCCTGTAGTGTTAAATCTGATTTACAAGCTCCCTGTCAGAAGTGTAAGTGTTGATATTGTTAGTGACAATGTTAAAAACATAAGCTGTCAGTAAAACAAACAACAGAAATTCCCAGACTTGCTTTTAATCTTTTTATGCATATTTGCATGAGGGCTTCTACCCCTACACAGCCACACCCTGCTACTTCTAAATGATAACTCACATTTCACTGTACTTTGCAGTAAGGGGAATATTCCAAGACTCAGTGACTTCAGTCTTAGTACATATTGACACATATTTGCACTTTTGGTTTCACCATTCCAAGGATCACAGTTATGGCTCTTAAAATTTCAACAGGCATCCAGTTTTGTGAAAAAAGGGTCACTATATACAAAGCCTTTATTCAGCAGCCAGTGAAATGTTAATGAATCTCCTAAAGGTAGTCCGATTTTCTGTAATACCAACAGCTAAGGCCACATATTTTCTTCCAGATAAAAATAAAACAATGACAGCTTGTTCCTATAATGGTGTGGCATATAATGGGTGAGTGGAATAGTTGGCAAGAAGTGATTGAACTCATGTGCAAACAGGAACGATGTTTAGTGAAAAAGCCTAATTGTGAAAAACTGCATAATAAAAGATATATATCTCTGTCAGAGATATTTGTGCTGATGATGCCGTAAGAAGGCTGAAACATCCATATCCGCAGCTAGTGGGGTTTGGCATTATTGGCCTGAATTTGTCCATAAAAAGACTTAAAAAATAAAAAGTCATGGACATTCAGAATTACCATATAGCTGAAACACCTGATGTCCTTAAGGGGTCATTTGCATATATTCCATGTTGCCTCTAATACAAGAAGTTTAAGGAATCACACAGTGAAAATTCTAGTCTTGCTAGATTTTTCTTTGAGTCTTTTACTGATTAGTTGTTCTGTGTGACCTTTTTGCTCATTGTTTTAGTTTTTTAGTTGGGATATTTTGCAACTACCCCAAGTGTTACAGACATCAGATAGGTACAACAACACTGTGCTTCCAAATTTTGGTCAAACATTCCATTTCTGACGTGCTTATGTTCCCATAAGAAGGCTGAAACATACATGTCCACAACTACTGTGGTTTTGCATTATTGGCCTGAATTTGCCCATAAAAAGACTTAAAAAGAAAAAAGTCATTGACATTCAGAAGTGCCATATAGCTGAAATACCTGATGTCCTTAAGGGGTCATTTGCATATATCCCATTTTGTCTCTAATACAAGAGGTTTAAGGAATCACACATTGAAAATTCTAGTCTTGCTAGACTTTTCTTTTGTTTTGTTTTTTTACAGGTATTTAAGTATAGGAAAATAACACAAATACAATATATACTTTGTGATGAAAGCATCTATTTTAAGGCTTAAGTTTCAGACAGAAGCTGTTATCAAGTTGATAATTTTAAAATTACCATTTATAATACAAGTAAAAGAAAGTACATAAACTCGGTTCTTCTCGTAAAAGGAGCTCAGAGACTCCATTTTGTGTGTGTCCTTTCACTTTCATCACTGCATGTGATCAAGTCCTGTTAATCTATACCACAGATCACATTATTAATACACAATGGCCATAATGACTATAATATAACTACTGTAACCCTGTTCCACCGCTGTACAACATGTAATTGCTATAAATGGTTCTGTGTTCTAACCCTTTACCCGATGACGTAGAGGCAGATTGTTTTCCATACAATTTATACAAAGGGAATAACATGCCTGGGAATTCACTGAAGGCCCTATCATGAGCCATACAGCTCATGATAGAAAGCGTCTTCCACCACAATATGTCCAAATGCAATTCAAGAACATGATAGCCATGATAAGGTCAAACTTCATTATAGGCTAATTTACATGTTTCTTTTTTTGAAAATGTATTTTTATTGTATTTTCCACAAATACAAAGTAAGAGTACAAACTAATTACAGACAGTGCAGCATGTATTACATAGATGAGTAAAGGTAACCAAACTTTCCAGAGAAAAACATTTAAACATTTGCAAGAAACTTTGAGACTAATAATTGACATGATTACAACATATCTAGGGGTTACAGTAGAGCAGAGTTAATGTAAAACATTGAGTATTGGGTTTGTATATGCAGAGTACCTTTAATTGCCCAGAATGGAAGAAAAAAAAAAGAAACAAAAAACAAAAAGGAAAAAAAACCTTAAAAGCTTACAAAACTAAATACATATTTACAGTATGTACAATGTTGGAAGCCATCTTTTGTTGATATCCCAGAAGTGTGTTTTATATGTCAGTGATACAACTATTTATGTTCAATAACATAGAGGTTTTTTATTTTATATCAGCCACCTATTTGACATTTAACTTTATATATTCTGTATGCTTATCAAAATTGTCTCTAGGAGAGAATTCCAGTATGTTTGAAAGTAAATTATTTTTTAAATACTTTTAATAACTAGTTTATGGGAGGTGATATATTTAACTGCCATGTCTTTAAAGTTGTTCCATGAGATTTTTTTTATTATTAACGCAATTCTTGGAAATATAAAATTTAAGTAGTGCGCATACTGCAGCTAAGATATGCTTGCACATTCCATTGATTGAACTAGGATTTATATGCAGAATCATTGTTTCCCAAGAGAGAGTGTTTTTTGCGTATACAACTTTCTCTAGTTGCACTCTTAAAGAACACCAGAGCTTGGAGATTTTCTCACAGCTCCAGAAGATGTGGAGAATATCCACATCTTCCCTGGAGCAGAAGGGGCACAGTGAGCTTTTTTGTAACCAAATTTTTTGAGAACAGCTGGGCTATAGTATTCATTGCTGTTAATCAACAGTTGTGTGTATATGAGGGTTTTGAAAGGTGTACGTTTTAAGGTATTGTGTATGGTTTCTTGTTTTTGTATTATTGTGATATTATTATTTAAGTTTTCCCAGTATCTTGAGTAGAGTAGCACGGATTTGTGCTTTAACTCATTTATTAATTTATAGGAATTTGAAATCATTTTTTCTTTAGCTGTTAGATCTTTGATTATGTTTTGAGTATTTTCTATACTTTGTATTTCTATTTTGTGGTTTGAATATTTTAGGTTTATTATTGATATCATTTGTCAACCCAGCCACTGGGGATGCACAAGCCAGTGCATTTCTTTGTGCCGGTCCTAAGTCCAGATAAATGGAGAGGGTTGTGTCAGGAAGGGCATCCGGCGTAAAACTTGGTCAAATCATTCATGCGGACAGCAGTAAATATTTACATACCGGATCGGTCAAGGCCCAGTTAACAATGACTGCCACCAGTACTGTTAGCCAACAGGGTGCTGGCAGAAATTGGGCTACTGTTGGCTGAAGGAGGAGAGGAGGGGGAAGGCATGGCCAAAGGCAGGAAGACAGGAGAAAGGCTAGGATGGTGGTAGTGAGGGTCGGAACTTTGAATGTTGGCAGTATGACTGGTATAGGGAGAGCTAGCCAATATGATGTACAGAAGGAAGGTTGGTATATTGTGTGTGCAAGAGACCAGATGGAAGGGGAGTAAGGCTAGATGTATCGGAGGTGGGTTGAAATAGTTTTATCATGGTGTGGATAGGAGGAGAAATGGTGTAGGAGTTATCCTAAAGGAACAGTATGCTAAGAGTGTTTTGGAGGTGAAAAGAGTGTCTCATAGAGTGATGTTTATGAAGCTGGAAATTGATGGTGTAATGATGAATGTTGTTAGTGCATATGCTCCACAAGTTGGGTGTGCAATGGACGAGAAAGAAAAATTTTGGAGTGAGTTGGATGAAGTGGTGATGACTGTACCCAAGGGTGAGAGAGTGGTGATTGGAGCAGATTTCAATGGGCATGTTGGTGAAGGGAACAGAGGGGATGAGGAAGTGATGGGTAGGTATAGTGTTAAACAAAGGAATGCAGAAGGTCAGATGGTAGTGGAGTTTGCGAAAAGGATAGACATGGCTGTGGTGAATATTTTAACAAGAAGGAGGAGCATAGGGTGACATACAAGAGTGGAGGAAGATGCACACAGGTGGATTATATCTTATGTAGGAGGGCCAGTTTGAAGAAGATTGGAGACTGCAAAGTGGTGACCGGGGAAAGTGTAGTTGGGCAGCATAGGATGGTGGTTTTTAAGATGATGTTGGTGATCAAGAAGAGGAGGAGGAGTGTGAGGCCAGCACCAAGGATCAAATGGTGGAAAGTGAAAAAGGGTAATTGTGAGGTGGAGTTCAGGGAAGAGTTAAGACAGGCACTGGGTGGCAGTGAAGAGTTACCAAATAGTTGGGTAACTACAGCAGAGCTAGTAAGGGAGATGGCTAGAAAGGTGCTTGATATGACATCTGGACAGAAGAAGGACAACAAGGAGACATGGTGGTGAAATGAGGAAGGACAGGAGAGTGCACAGAGATAGAGGTTGGCAAAGAAGAAGTGGGATTGTCAGAGAGACAAAGACAGTAGACAGGAGTATAAGGAGATAAGGTGCATGGCAAAGAGAGAGGTGGTGAAGGCTAAGAATAAGGCATGTGAAGAGTTGTATAAAAGGTTGGACACTAAGGAGGGAGAAAAGGACCCGTACCAATTGGCTAGACAGAGGGACCAAGCTAGGAAAGATGTGCAGCAGGTAAATGTGATAAAGGATAATGAGGGAAACATACTTATAAACGAGGAGAGTGTGTTGAGCAGATGGAAAGAGTACTTTGAGGGGTTGATGAATGAAGAGAATGAGAGGGAGAGAAGGTTGGATGATGTGGGGATAGTGAATCATGAAGTGCAATGGATTAGCAAGGAAGAAGTAAGTATAGCTATGAAGAGGATGAAGAATGGAAAGGCTGTTGGTCCAGATGACACACCTGTAGAAGCATGGAGGTGTTTAGTTGAAATGGCAGTGGTGTTTTTAACCAGATTGTTTAATGAAATTTTGGAAAGTGAGGGGATGCCTGAGGAATGGAGAAAAAGTGTTTTGGTACTGATTTTTAAAAATAAGTGTGATGTGCAGAGCTGTAGTAACTAGAGAAGAATTAAAATGATCAGTCAAAGCATGAAGTTATGGGAAAGAGTAGTGGAAGCCAGGTTAAGAAGGGACGTGATGATTAGTGATCAGCAGTATGGTTTCATGCCAGGAAAGAGCAGTACAGATGCAATGTTTGTTCTGAGAGTGATGATGGAGAAGTACAGAGAAGGTCAGAAGGAGTTGCATTGTATTTTTGTAGACTTAGAGAAAGCATATGACAGGCTGCCTAGAGAGGAGTTGTGGTATTGTATGAGGAAGTCGGGAGTGTCTGAGATGTATGTAAGAGTGGTACAGGATATGTACGAGGGTAGTGTGACAGCAGTGAGGTCTGCGGTGGGAGTGATGGATGTGTTTAAGGTGGAGGTGGGATTACATCAAGGATCAGCTCTGATTCCTTTCTTATTTGCAATGGTGATGGACAGGTTGACAGATGAGATCAGACAGGAGTCCCTGTGACTATGATGTTTGCAGATGACATTATGATCTGTAGTGAGAGTAGGGAACAGGTGGAGGAGACCCTGGAGAGATGGAGATATGCTCTAGAGAGAAGAGGAATGAAGGTCAGCAGGACTAAGACAGAATATATGTGTGTAAATGAGAGGGAAGATAGAGGAATGGTGAGGATGCAAGGAGTAGAATTGGCGAAGGTGGATGAGTTTAAATACTTGTGATCAATAGTTCAGAGTAATGGTGAGTGTGGAAGAGAGGTGAAGAAGAGAGTACAGGCAGGATGGAGTGGGTGGAGAAGAGTGTCAGGATTGATTTGTGACAGACGAGTACCAGTAAGAGTGAAAGGGAAGGTCTACAAGAGTTTAGTGAGACCAGCTATGTTATATGGGCTGGAGACAGTGGCATTGACAAAAAGGCAGGAGTTAGAGCTGGATGTGGCAGAGTTAAAGATATTAAGATTTGCACTGGGTGTGATGAAGGTAGACAGGATTAGGAATAAGTATATTAGGGGGTCAGCCCAGGTTGGAAGGTTTGGAGACAAAGCCAGAGAGGCAAGATTACATTGGTTTGGACATGTGCTGAGGAGAAATGCTGAGTATATTGGGAAAAAGATGCTTAGGATGAAGCTACCAGGTAACAGGAAAAGAGGAAGGCCTAAGATAAGGTTTATGGATGTGTTGAGACAGGACATGCAGGTGGTTGGTGTGACAGAGCAAGATGCAGAGGACAGGAAAAAATGGAAGCAGATGATCCTATGTGGCGACCCCTAATGGGAACAGCCGAAAGAAGATCATGATTGATATAATTTGTCAAAGAATGTAATTATAGCAAGCTGGCATCTTGAATTTTTATTTTAGTTTATCAAGTGTATCTTCCTAGGATATCCAATACTGTTAATTATTTAATTATTGGGAATGGTTTGAGATCAATCATTTTGTTGTTTAACTTAATATTTGGGTTCATAGGTTGTGACAGTATAGGTTGTGACAGTACTAATGAATTCTGCAGATTGATGGCTAGAAACAGAGATTGGAATGCATTAATACCATTTTTGATTATTGGGTGTAGTTTGTAAAAAAGGTTTTTATTTGGGTTGGAGGAAAGGAACAGCTTTGGGATTTATGTTTATGGAATTTAGTAAATTTGCCCATATTTTAACCCCTATTGGGTACCAAGTCTTTTTTGAACTATCATATTCTGCAATTTGGATCACCCTGTTTGCTTTTATAATAAGGTAATATAGGCTAAAATCCGGTAGCCCCAGCCCACCTTTTATTTTGGTTTTGTAAGATTTTTGTAGCTTATTCTTGTTGTTTTAGGGTGCCCTAAGAATTTGAAGAGGGCCATTTCCATTGCTGTAAGTATTTTTTTTGGTAATGTGAGGTTAATAGAGTTTAGCTGAAATAGTATTTTAGGAAGAATATTCATTTTAATAATGGCAGATTTAGACAAAAGAGATAAGTTTAAGTTTTCCCATCTTAAGATGTCTTGCCTAATTTTATCCCATGTTTTTAGGAAATTTGAACTATGCATTTCTTTGTAGGTGTGAGAAAAGTTTATGCCTAGATATTTTAGCTGCATTATGATTTATGGGGTTTAGAGGGAATATGGAAGATTTTTTTGTTGTTCATATTGTAATTTGCTACTGTAGAAAATTGTTTAATTGAGGAAAGTATTTTTGTTTAGTCTGTATTTGGGAGTTCAAAGTATAAATTTAGGTCGTCAGGAAAAGCTGAGTAGTTTACTATTGTGTTATAGACCTTTGAGAAATGGTTGTAAGTGTTTTGGGAGATGTGGAGTAGTAGCGGTTCTAAATATATATTGAAAAGGAACAGAGATAATGGGCAACATTCACGAGTTCTGTTTGGGATTTTAATGGGTTTAGAATACCTTATGTTAATGCTTAGCGTGGTTATGGCATTGTTGTAAGTCATCTTGATGGCAGTTATAAATTATGTGGGGAAGTTGAAGTGTGACATTGTTAAGAAAGGTAATCTTGGTCCACATTATCAAATGCTTTTGAGGTGTCTATTGTAAGTGCATATCTTGGATGATTGTCTTTAGTTAAGAGAAAAATTAGAGTGTCTAACATATAGGTATTATCGTTTAGTTGTCTTTTTTTTCATAAAGCCCAGTTGTTCTGGGGAAATAATTTTGTCCAAGGTTTTTTGTAATCTGTTAACTAACAGTGAAGACAATATCTTTATGTCAAGATTTATAAGGGCAATGGGCCTGTAATTTGTAGGATTTTGCTTGTCTGAATTAGGTTTTGGTACTAAAATTGTCTTTGAATTATTTAAGTATTTGTCTGTAAAGCCATATTCTATAATAAAGTTATAGAGTCTTAACAGTATTGGAGCTAGTATGTGGCTAAGTTTTTTGTAGAACATAGCTGTAAATCCATCAGGGCCTGAGAATTTGTTGACCTTTAGTTTTTTAATCACATTTTTATTTCACTGATTGATAAGGGACTGTTCAGTAAGTTATATTGCTCTTCATCCAGTTTTGGAAATTTTTAATTATTTAAGAACTTCTCTTGTAGATAAGACAAATGTTTATGCTTTTTGGGGTTATACATCTTGTTGTACATATCCCAGAACAAGTTAATTATATCTTCATTGTTCTGTAGATTTCTATCTTTATAGTGTATTTCTGGGATATTATGGAAAGTTTTTTGATGTTTATCATACTTGCAAGTACCTTAAAAGGGGTGTGTGCCCATTTGGAGTAGTTATATAAGTTTCAGTTAATTTATTGTGTGTTAATGTAGTTGTATAGAGTAGAGTTCTTTTTGAATATGTTGTAATTTCCTTTCTAGTTCTTGTGAGTGATGGGTATGTAATTGTATTTCAGTACTTGTGTACTACGATTCAAGAAGTCTAACCTTTTCTTGCTCTTGTTTTTTATACAGTGAAGCTTTCTGTATTAAAATACCCCTTAATACAGTTTCGGTGGCTGCCCATTGAATGTCTAATGGAATTTGGCTTTGTGATGTATATTGGTCCAATTGTTTTATAGTTTTACCTAACTCCTCAATTAACTCTTTATGGTTTAAAAGGTTATTGTTTAAGTACCAGTTGTAGAGGCCTCGTTGTTTAGGAGATTGGAGATTTTTATTGAGAGTAATTGTGATTCTGGAGTGATCTGAGATTATTCTGTGATTTATTACATAATTTTGACAAAACCTAGAGAGGTTCGAGGAGATCAGGAAATAGTCTATTCTTGACCATACTTTATGTGGAGGGGGATAAAAAAGTATATTTGTTTATTGATCTGTCATGATCCAAATTTAGGTAAGGGTCGACAAGGTTGTGATTTTGCATAAGATCATTTAGAGCAGATCTGACTTGTGCTGGTTGTTTTCTGTTTTTATTATTATAACGATAGAGTGATTGGGAAAGTTTAAGAGCAGGTTATAGATTTTGTATAAAAAGAAATGCTGGTTTGATCATGGGCCAAATATATTCAAGAAGAGAGTATTGTGTTTTGTTTGTGGATGCGTATTAGTGAAAAAACATCATCTTCCTTTCGTATCATAGTTGCTGTTAGTTATGTTCTCTTGAAAGCATTCTTTGATAATAATAGCTGTTCCTTTTGTATCAGAGCTGTCCCCTGATGAAATAATTTGCTTAATCCATTTTCTTAAGCTAATTATTAACCATTTTTCTCTGTTTAGGTGTATTTCTTGTAAGAATATGATATCGTAGTTAGCCTGATAGATTAAGTGTAGGATTAGATTTAGCTTTTTACTATCACCTAACCCATTAACATTCCACGTATCAACTATATACATGCCTAGCTATATATCATTTGTATACAGATAAAAGAGTGGCCTTAGGTTATTTTTATATTTGTAATAAATTAAGTAATTGTTGTGATGAAGAAAATTATTTTTGGGTAGCATACATTTGAACAGGATGGCTTCCAACCTCCCCCCCCCCACCCCCCAGTGCCTGCCCACCTATTTTCCTTTCTTTTTGTGGTATTATATTTTATAATTAGTGTGCTGTTTGAATACCATCTGAGAGTTGTTATAGTGCTGATAAAGAGAGATATTAACTAGGAAATTTACTTTGTTCCAAGTGATACTAATCATGCCTGAAACACAGTTGCTTGCTCCTTAATGAAGTGTGTGCTCTAGAAACATGTTGGAACTATTTACAGATTATCTCACAATAGTGTGTAAATAACTTTATAAATGAAAAGTAAAAACATTTAGTAAAGCCTGCATTTTGATTTCCTTAATTACAGTTTTTAGGACAAGCTTCCATTTGAGGATTGTTTGTAGGAAAGCCATTTAAAAAGTTACAACCCCCTTTTATTTTTAACTAAAGAAACTTGATTGTGCACAATTAAACAAAGTTTATCTAAATAGACTTAAATAATGTTAAAGTAATTTTACATTGATCCCCCTTTTTTTGCAGTATAATTACATTCAGAAACAACTGAAGGGGAACAAAACTCAGCTTTTGAAATTGCTTAACTACTTTTAAACATGGTGATTAATGTTCACATTACACCTAGTACAATTCTAGCAGACCACCTAACCACATTGTAACTGCAATGTAATGCTGCATAAAAAACAATTGATTAATGATTATGCTAGAGTTTTAGGTTTTCCTTACTAATACATCCACATTATTGGATAACAACTTAGATACAGAGCATTTTTTTTTTTAAAAGAACAGAAGCATCTTTCTAAATCTACCTGCAGTGTCCCCTAACACACAGACCTGAAAGGAAACTAAAATAGATGTATACTAAAGACCTTCAACAACTTGTATTCTAAACAGACACATCTTTCATATAAAGTTAGGTAGATAAATAAACATTCTTCTTTATCATTTCACATTTGACAATTACTAGATACATTTTCATTATAGCACAGAAAGCCTTTTAGAAACTTGTAACAATAAAAAAAATGCATTTTCTTAGACATTTGCCTAGCACTTGTTTAGAATACTTTAATTGTACTTGTAAAAGTCTTGTTTTGTTACCTTAAGAGGCTTTTTCTTCATATGCTTACATAGTTCCGTTGATTCCAATTACTTTTAGTACTGTACATTGAGTCTTGCATTTCCCAGTAGTGCTTTGCAGCTCCTGACCTTCAAAGGAAGTTGTCATTTGACCTCCCAACACTGCATGGATCTGGGTATTGTTACTTCCGGTATTCTCTCACACAGACAGCTCTCCAGATCAGCAAAAGTGGTAAATTTATTTTATTTAAGTTTGTTTGGATATTTTCTGTGGCTGGGATTGATTCATATAATCTTTTCTTGTTTCGTTTTCATTTATTTGCGATTTTCGGCTATACAGTATATTTAGGTTCATTGAGTAAAATGTGTAGAGCTTGCGTAGACTTCTTATGTAGTTAGATTTAACTTTATTTAGGTGTTTTACTGTTTGCAGAGTATTTAGACGTAAAAAGGTTGATTTTTACATGATAATGCATTTGCTATGGGGTTTTTGACCATAGGACTGCGTTTTACATTTACATTTTACATTTAAACAGACATTTGACCATGACATTTGCTGTTTACACACCATGTTTTGTAACCAGAATGCAGGAGCTAAATATTCACATATGCAGAACATTATATTAATGTTTTATAGCCTTACCTTAAAGCATAGCTTTTAAAAAAGCTAGGTTAAGCTTTAGTTTGTTGGCTATGTTGCTGTGCTATTTCTTTGCTTCAGGGGTATCTCCGAATGCTTTGATGAAGGTGGTTTTAGCTTCAGTTTTATTTTGAACACATTATTTTTTTATCTTTATAGCTGAACATAAGTTTTGCAGGGTAACACATTTTAAATCTGATATTTTTCTTAATTAGATAAGAACAGAAAGGGGTTAGTCTTTGGCTTTCTTGCTTGATGGGCAGAGGTCGGTCTTGTGTAATGCTTATTTTGTGGCCCCTCCATGTTATGTTTCTTTTCTGTTTAGCAGCTGTTAGGATCATGTAGGTGTGTGCTGCATTGAGTATTTTACATAGATTTGTCTTGGTACAGTTTCATCCTGCGTTCTCCGAAGAGATGTATGTGCATGTTCAATGATCATTTCTTTTGCTATATTCTTATTTTCAACCGTTGCTTCCACAATCTCTTTAAGTATTTTATTCAGTTGGGTTTGGTCAAACACTTCAGTTACCCCTCTTATAATTATATTGCTCCTTCTGCTTCTTGCTTCAAGGTCTATCATTTTTGATTGGAGTTCTGTTATGGTCTGTTTGTTGGTTTTAATTGTAGTCTTCAGGGCTTTGATTTCAGATGTTTTTTCCTCAGTCTTAGTTTCATTTAAGGTTAGTCTTGTCACAATTTGTTCAATGCTGTTTCCCACAGAACTAAGCTTTTCAGAAAACTCACAAATGTCATTCTGGAGTGGTTGTAGGGCTGTTTTTATATCTTCAACTGAGTATGAGTTTTCATTTTTTGCTCTCAAAGAAACTTTATTAGTTTCCTGTTGTGACTTGGATGTTTTCTGTCTCTTGCTTGCTGTGTCCTTTTCAGGAGTCACAATTGCAGACAATTTTATTTGGACATTTGTATTTCCATTAGCTCCCTACTTTGATCCTGGGTGCTAGCCATAATGATTTTTCCTTTTGTTTTGAAGTCTTTTTCAGATGCTGCTGAGCTGTAAAATTGAGTAGGCCTTGCCACACGGTCTCAGTCACTGCTTCCCTGCTGGCTTAGAAGGTACTTTAAAAGTTAAAAATTAGCTTTGTATTTTTAGATAAAGCTGTTTCCTTGCTTCTTAGATGTTGTTTGTGCCAGGGTTGTGCAGGTTTTACCTTTTAGACATAGGATGTTTAGGCTTTGTTGTAGATTAAACTTTTAATTTATGGAGCTGCAGCTTAATGCATGTCTAGTTGTCAGCAGCCATCTTGGAATGGGGAATTAATTTGCATGTTTCATGATTTTCAGGTACTGCTGTAAAATGCAGATCATGGCCTCCAGTCACAGTTACACACACACACACACACACACACACACACACACACACACACACACACACACACACACACATTCTACAATCCCTATAACCATCTCTACACTCCCATAGCCCCCCTCCACCCTTTGATAATTTAGTGCCATTATGACAACTTATGAGTCAGCCTTGGTGATTTAGTGTATCTCCCCACCCTCTGATCCTTACAATGTAGGTGCTGTTATGACATTTAAAGCATCAGCCCTGTTGGTGTAGTAGCTCCCACCATTCTCCAATCCCCATACTAATGTTGGTGCCATTACAGCACTTAAGTGTAAACCATTGTGTCCAGTGGTTTACCCCTTCATGATCCCCATAGCAAAGTATGTACCTTAGGGTACTTTAAAGTGTATTGCCTGGTGTCTAGTGTATTTCACCACCCCCCTTTCCCATAGTAACATTGGTGTCATTAAGGCACTTTAGAGAATCATCCCTGTTGCCCAGTGGTTCCAACCACCCCAATCCCCCTTTCCACTATTGGTTCCATTATGGCACTTAAGTGTGTGTCTGGTGTTCCCCATCCCTGTCCTGCTCTTCTGTGCCTTATGGCAGTCTTTCCTGGAGTCCAGTGTATCTCCCCCATCCCCATAGCAACATTGGTGCTAGTACAGCATTACTACCATGACATGGTTAAGATGGCCATGCTGATCTACATTGCTGAGCTCTTTCTTGAATGCTTGACCATGTAAATGGCTTCTTGGGGAGTGGTTCTGGGAAGACAGCACATCGGTAATTAGCATATGCTTCTCCCCAGAATACCTCATTAGCATTCTGCAGGGCATTGGGAGCAGTCCTTCATTGTGCTGCATGTCTTTATGTTGGATGACTGTGTAAGGGTGCTTTATGAATATCAATAATCTACCATGATATGTACATGGCCACGTACACATTACAGTAGGTTTATGAACATGGTTGATGAACATTGGTCTACAGCTTCCTTTTATCAGTCTATTTCCAGAAATATTGTCTACCACAATCATGGCCCTTTTCAGAAACTAAGAATACATCCTTTCACTAGCCACCTTTTAATCACATGGGCCAATATGTAACTCTTAATTGATTGTAATATTAATAAAACTATAATCTAATTCATTAGTTTCAGTCAAAAGCATGTGGTGAATTTCATGAAATTATCATGTAAGCCTAAAACCAGATAACTGCTTATATGATGGAAGGCTTGTTCAATGAAAGCCTTTTTATACAAAAACTGCTGTGACGTGGTGACTTCAGAGGTGACTATAATTACGAAGGTGGCATGATGAAGCCTGATACATGGGTTATGGAAGGATTTCTGTTATACCGTACAAAATGCGTTACTCAATTTCCATGCACATTTTTAGCTCAAGTCAGTTTTTACTGGCATGTGCTTTCACAGTTAACAACCATATCTCCAAAGTCAGTACTGGAATATTACAGTATGTATAAGGCAGTTTTCCATGTCTGTGCTGAGTAGACCAAGACAAAAAATCAGATTACTGCAAATTAAGACTGGTATAATGCAAG
>NC_056727.1:291090847-291095847 GCF_019279795.1 Protopterus annectens | reverse complement strand
ATATATATATATATAAATATAGATACATATATTTATATATATATATATATATATATATATATATATATATATATATATATATATATATATATATATATATATATATATATATATATATATATATATATATATATATATATATATATATATATATATATATATATATATATATATATATATATATATATATATATATATATATATATATATATATATATATATATATATATATATATATATATATATATATATATATATATATATATATATATATATATATATATATATATATATATATATATATATATATATATATATATATATATATATATATATATATATATATATATATATATATATATATATGTGTGTGTGTGTGTGTGTGTGTGTGTGTGTGTGTGTGCGTAGATCTACACAGATATACAGCTATGATAGGAAACAGCAAATAAGAATGACATATGTTCACAGGCTATGCCAATGGAAGTGAGGAGCCTAAGCAAGAAACATGAAACATGTAGCATGACCCCCCCCCCCCAAGCTGGACATGGGAAACATACACACAAACAATGTAAAGAGTCCACTGCTCCCAAGACCACAGGCAGGATACAACTGGGGGGTACACAGTGCACCCATGAATTCTACTTTTGGAACACAAACAGGAGCGTCCCTTGTGGGACACCCCAAAAATTGCCAAGACCAAAAGAAGGTGATAGACCAACCATTCTGGCTGGGGTGTATACACACTCGGAATACAAGGGTGAGAAACCCTGATGACCCATGGGCCGAGACAATTGTAAGAAATGGGTCCCGTGAAGTGGAGAGTGGGCAGCGTGTAGTGGTATGTCCTTAACAGACCAGGACCAAGAGTAAGGATGGGTGCTGTTGAGGATGGGTGGGGGAACTATGGGTAGCTACTTATGGGTCTAGGTGTGCAGGCGTCACCCAATGAGCAGCCACACTCACTACGAGTCCTACTGCAGCAAACTGTGATCTATATGGCAAGGAATGGAATAACCAGATGTAAACATATATATGTAGAGTTATGTGTGTGTATATCTACCCATAGTGACATAGAGATAAGACTCTCCCTCTCCGTAGTACAAATGTATACATACAGAGAGAGAATATGGATACATACCCACATATAAATATATACATATGCAGACACCCATAGACCCATATTTTGTGAGATATATATATATATATATATATATATATATATATATATATATATATAAAATATACACACACACACATATATATATCTATATATATATATATATATATATATAAAGCAAAATATAAATATACATGTATGCATACATATACAGATATATCTGTATATAGTAATGTAAATAGATATATATATGTGACTGTAAATATAGACATGTATATAGCTAGGATATGATACAGCAGTTACGAGTAACATATGTTCACAGGCCATGCATATTGGGGTGAGGGGTCCAATAAACAAATGTGTAACACGTAACATCAACCCCCCCCCCCAGCTAGGCCGGTGAGACATACAGACACACAATAAAGGTAAACATACCACTGCTTCCCACACCACCAGCAGAATACTACCAGTGGGAGAGACCTGCCAGGTCTAATCTTGAAACATAGACATTAATCATCGATTAATGATTGGAGGCAGTCGCAATAATGACTTATCAAACCAGGCTGTAGATGTACATGGACCAGTAGGTTGTGCAAGCCTGATAACCCATGGGACGACACAACGTATGACATGTGTCCCAACACGGGGAGAGTAGGCAGTGTGTACTGGTGTGTTTATACCCCACCTGCAGTTGGGGGAACTATGGGTATGCAATTATGGGCCTAGGCTTGCAGGTGTTGGCTGGCGCAGTCGTATTAGGACCGCCCTGAGGATGTAAGTAATATTGCAAAATGGGCATAGTTGACACCCATACCTTTCAACCCCTAAGAGCACATCCACTGGACAGGCCATAAACCATTGGTGGAACAAATAGGGACCATACCTCTGAACTGTCCCCGATTTCCAGGGACGTCTCTGATTTTGACTCAGTTTCTAACTCTGTCCCACTTATACCTTCCTAAAACTAGTGACATTTAGAGGAAAGGTGGTGAATTACACGTAATGAATAATGAAAACAATTAAGAGTTATAAACATCATTTACCTCAGAAAATGTGTATGAATTCATATGCTCTGAGTCTGTCAATGTGTCAGGTTAATAGCACCAATAATTTAAATGTGTCCCTGATGTTGTCGTGCCATGTCCCTGATTCAGTTTGTATTTTTGCCCAATCGTATGAGAGGTCTGATAGGGACAGAAAGCACATATTCCACTGACAACCTTAGAAAGATGATAGAATATTAGGTATACAGAAGCATGACTTGCCTGAAGGATGTGGGTTCCAAAACCAAGTTACTTGTTTGTATTGAAGAGTGTCAGTTTGCATCTATTAGCCAGACGGGTTCAGATTGTAAGAGGAACACACCGATAATATGAATCAAACTCTGGACAGGCCGCAGATTCCATACAGTCGAATGGCATGCTGTCCCCTAATGGGCAGCCATTTCCAATATTGTAGGCATGTAATCTGATGTAATAGGCATCACAAGGTAATATCATAGTTCTCACTCCCACCCAGGGGTGTGAGTGTCAGATGCAAACACCAAATGCAGTGCATTTGCAAGTGCGGGAGCAAGCGGGTGTAAGCCTGTTTGGCCACCAGTATGCAAGTATTACACTGATAAAGCAATGTAGAGGCTAACTGAGTGTAAGAAACTGTATCCAGAGGTTAGCATTGCTTAGCACCATGCAAACCCACACACACCCGCTCACAACTGCTTTAATGTGCCTTAATCACTCCATATCCAATGGCCTTGTTCTGCCCAGCAACAAAATAAATGGCCTCTGCAAGGCTCAAAACCAGGACCCTGCACACACAGCTATTGTGATTTACCACTAAGCCATGGCAGATATACAGACATCGGACCTTATCACAAACATATCATCCAGCGCAGTCACTCAACAGTATAGGAAATGTATTTCATCATGTAAATGTATGTGTGAGTGTTTATGTCCAGCATATAGATACATACATATATATAGATATATCAGGAATATCCCATGTGACAACAAAGCATTACAAAGGAATGAAAAGGGAAACACCAGCAACGCTTGTATTATGTAGTGGCGTTGTCCTATGTTGTGATGCATATTAAAAGGGTTACATGTGTCCAGTGGACACGGGTGTGAAATGGACAGCTATGTATGGGGCAAATGTTGTTCTAGGAACCGATTGGCCTTTTGTTTCCATAGGGTAAGAGTGGGATGTAGGGGAAGGAGAGTAGGTATGCTCGTGGAGGATAGGTAGGGTAGGATGACAGACAAGACAGCATACAGGGTCGGTATATGACACATGTGGGGGGATACACCTCAGATGGGGAGGGCTGTTCAGCATTCACAAGCCCATGAGCCCCCAGATGGAAACAGTGGGATGGAGGTCCCCAGCCATGGGCAGCCACCACTGCACCAAAACAACTGCAAAGATGGCAGTGCTGGGGGCTGTCTAGGAGGGGCAGCCTCACCCTGTAAATGTGACACTCTGCCCTTGAGCTGGCGTATCTGGCCTCAAAACCCCTTATTGAGCCCCCAACGCACCACCTCTGGGACTGTATGACAGTGGACATGTTCCTGTCTGGACCGGCTCTCAGGGGGGACCAGCCCCATTCTCAGTGGCAGTATCACCAGAAGGTGGTACAGAGCCAACAGAGGTGGAGGTCAAAGGCTCAGCCCCAGATGTGCTGGTGCCTGGTGCCAGCTGAAGTGGAACAGTAGGTTCTGCCGGGACCTCCAAACCCATACATCCTATGGTGTTGCAATTTAAACACAGATATGGCTTAGTAATAGTCAACAGCATTCAGGATTACTTACAACAACATGCATAGATATAACCATCAACCCAATACAACAGATGGTATACATTTGCAGAGGGAGCACAACACATGCATATATACTGCATGACATCTGTACAAAGTGTAGAAGACTTGTGACTGCAGCTATAAACAGCGGCCCATTATTGGCATGTCACTGAAAACCCCAGATAGTATCTGTCATACCACTGTTTCATGTGACATATGTCCAATCAGGGATGCAATGGCAGTAACTCATCACTATCACCATTTACTGACTGCAGTCCTTACACTATGCTCTTGCAGTTCGCAGATGTATGTTCAGTGAATAACACAGGAAACAAATGGTTCCACACACTGACCAGTCCACAGATGGCCCTACAGATGGGGGTCCCTCACAAACAGAGCACTGTCTTGTCAGTTTTAAAACATGCAGAATAGCATTTACCACACACAACATGTTAAACAGGCAGTAGTCTCAATGAAGCATAGCTACAGTTACATGCTGTAGTCATGCCTGGCACATCACCCTCCTGTCTTTATCTGGATGTTCCTCAAACAACATACACAAGGCTGTTTCCCACTGTGTATGTTGTTTGAGGAACATCCAGACATCATCTGTGATGTTGTTTACCAAACACCAGATCCAGGTACCACTCACAGCGACTGTCATGGGCAAACACCAACATGATGTTCCTAGATATTGTACTGTGTTTTTCATGCAAATGGCTATGGGAACATCATCACAACTGTTCCACATGCAATCAGCTAGAGGAGGACAGCAATAGGTGCAGAGGCCATCACCTGATCATGACCATCACTTACAATACACAAGCTGCTGCTGAGCAGATGTACACCTCCACATCCACCAGAGAGTGTGTGGGAGGGACAGACAGAGGCAAAGTACATCAGAGAAGGGCTTGGAGACTAAAACCTAAGCATTGTCTGTCACACACCTACCAGTACAGGGGTCAAACCCCTGACTGAATAATCATTACTATTATAAGTGCATGCAGTTACTCCATGTGCCACATATCTGACATGTTGGTGTGCTGTAAGAACATGCATGTGCGCTGGTGAGCAACATCTGCAACAGAG